>NC_053445.1:42653152-42790523 GCF_007990345.1 Gossypium hirsutum | reverse complement strand
TGGCCTGATTCACTCGACGAGAGGAGAATATCAACAGCTGACGCCTCACACACCAGCAGAACCAATACGAGTAGCATCTTCACGAGGTCACTGTTATATCAATCAAAAATCAACAAGGATTATCAAGATTGATCCAACAAAGATAACCAGAATTGGAGATGTTTAATTAACATCATCTGCTACTTAAAGATTAAATCAGTATGATACATTGAAAAGGAATCTTAAAGTCATATAGGCACCTGTTGATAATGGCATCACATGACTTGAATTGGGTTCTGATCAGTCAGGAGATAAATAATTTCATAGCATGCTTCACAATCCTGACTGCCATAAGTTTCTTTCCATTGTTTCGGCCATGCATCATCATGACTTAGTAAGCCTCTCAACAATGGGGCACTGAGCCTTTCTAAAACGCTTAACTGAGTACCTCCCAGCAGTGTGTGGCACATAGGTTGCATGTTTGGAAGGTTGAACACCAATGTAGTCACTCAAAGAGATATCAGAAACCTAAATAGATAAATCATTCACGTCAAGGACCAGGGCTAACAATTGTAGTTATCAAGGAACAGCAAGTTGAGGAACCTAATTCTTTCGAATCTTTAGGAGTCTTAAGCATTCGAAAGACAATCTAATACGATCATCTTATCAAATAATCTAACCTAAAATAACAATTTCTTACAAACATTTAACATAAATTGTCAATCTGAATATCAGTAACATCAAAGACAACAAGTAAAATCTTTAAATCAGAGAAAACAATATAGATGTTCAGTCACAACAAGATGATCTAACAAATAATATCAAGTTAAAAACAACATGAACGATTCTCTACGAAAACAGAATCCCTGTGTACAATTAATTAGTCCTAGTAGATCCACTCGACTTGAAAAGACCAAAAAAATAGAGAACATGCTAAAACGGAACATTTCATATAAAATCTAGAAAAAACAAAGCCAATAGAATGAAAAAAGAAATGTATGCATAGAGAGGCAAAAGGGGGAAAAAGAAAAAGAAATACTTGAACTTCCTCGAAGCTCCAGCGATTGAAGAGCTTGACGTCAGGGTGAGACTTGGTTGGGTCTTGCAGTGAGGCGTTGGCAGGGGTTGCAATGGCTGTCGCCATACCTATGATAGATGCCGCAAGAGAGAGAACCGAAGTGCGGAATGAGGAATTAGAAGACAAAGGCCTTTCTCTTATACAGTTGCAGTAACCTGGAGACCCAGAAGCGGATGAAGCTAGAAGGAACAGAAGAGAAACAAAGGGATCGGGGAAGGTAATGGATTACACGCGTATTAGCAATACATCAAACCAAACCACCGATTTCTATTCCCCCTCTTTTGCCCAGATTAGCTACCGCTTCAGCAACCTCCCTGTTTACCCTTCCCTGATCCCTTTTGTTTCTCTTCTGTTCCTTCTAGCTTCATCCGCTTCTGGGTCTCCAGGTTACTGCAACTGTATAAGAGAAAGGCTTTTGTCTTCTAATTTCCTCATTCCGCACTTCGGTTCTCTCTCTTTGCGGCATCTATCATAGGTATGGCGACAGCCATTGCAGCCCCTGCCAACGCCTCACTGCAAGACCCAGCCAAGTCTCACCCTGACGTCAAGCTCTTCATCGCTGGAGCTTCGAGGAAGTTCAAGTATTTCTTTTTCTTTTCCCCTTTTGCCTCTCTATGCATACATTTCTTTTTTCATTCTATTGGCTTTTTTTTTTCTAGATTTTATATGAAATGTTCCGTTTTAGCATGTTCTCTATTTTTTTGGTCTTTTCAAGTCGAGTGGATCTACTAGGACTAATTAATTGTATATAGGGATTCTGTTTTCGTAGAGAATCGTTCATGTTGTTTTTAACTTGATATTATTTGTTAGATCATCTTGTTGTGACTGAACATCTATATTGTTGTTCTCTGATTTGAAGATTTTACTTGTTGTCTTTGATGTTACTGATATTCAGATTGACAATTTATGTTAAATGTTTGTCTTCATGTTTGTAAGAAATTGGTTAATTTTAGGTTAGATTATTTTGATAAGATGATCGTATTAGATTGTCTTTCGAATGCTTAAAGACTCCTAAAGATTCGAAAGAATTAGGTTCCTCAACTTGCTGTTCCCTTTGATAACTACAATTGTTAGCCCTGGTCCTTGACGTGAATGATTTATCTATTTTAGGTTTCTGATATCTCTTTGAGTGACTACATTGGTGTTCAACCTTCCAAACATGCAACCTATGTGCCACACACTGCTGGGAGGTACTCAGTTAAGCGTTTTAGAAAGGCTCAGTGCCCCATTGTTGAGAGGCTTACTAACTCATTGATGATGCATGGCCGAAACAATGGAAAGAAACTTATGGCAGTCAGGATTGTGAAGCATGCTATGGAAATTATTTATCTCCTGACTGATCAGAACCCAATTCAAGTCATTATTGATGCCATTATCAACAGGTGGCCTATATGACCTTTAAGGATTTCCTTATTCAAATGTATCACTAGCTGACTTTAATCTTTAAAGTAGCAGATGATGTTAATTAAAACATCTTCCAATTCTGGGTTATCTTTGTTTTGGATCAATCTTTGATAATCCTTGTTGATTTTTGATTGATATAACAGTGGACCTCGTGAAGATGCTACTCGTATTGGTTCTGCTGGTGTTGTGAGGCGTCAGGCTGTTGATATTTCTCCTATTCGTCGAGTGAATCAGGCCATCTATCTCCTCACCACTGGTGCTCGTGAGTCTGCATTCAGAAACATTAAAACTATCGCTGAATGTTTGGCTGATGAGCTTATTAACGCAGCAAAGGGATCATCTAACAGGTAAATAACAGCCTTTGAACTCCCGTGTTTGAACCTTATTTTGCTTTGAAACTAGGAACTGTCCTTGCAATCCCATTTATTTACCACAGCTTGCTTCGTCATTCTCGCGTTGTTTGTGCAGCTATGCCATCAAGAAGATGGACGAAATCGAGAGAGTTGCCAAGGCCAATCGTTGAGGAATTGGTAGGACTTTGCATAAACCATGGCAGTGGACACTTCTGTTTTTTATTCAGTACTTTATAAGTTACCTATTTTGTGTTCCGAACATAATATGAATGTTCCGTTATTTAAGTTGAGATGTTATTGAAGAGAGCATATCCTGTTTTGGTTATATATGCTGTACTTATTTTGCCATGGTTTGAAGCTGTTGAGTTCATCTTTGCTGCAAACAAAGAGATGAGAGTGCTTGATGTGGTTGTTTTGACCACATTAAATCGCCCTGCCTGTTGCTGATAATTAGTACTTAAAAAAGAGACAATTAAAGGAAGAAATCAAATTGAGTTTTTCCAATTATTGAGCAGATGAAATTATACAAGTCTTTCAAAAATATTGTTATGAATTTCTAACCCAGCCAATAGAAGCAAAGAAAAAAAATATTAATTGGAGCAATTGTACAAACTTCTGTTTGAAGTTAAATACAAAGGCCGTAACACTATTGAAATCAAGTCTTTCAACCTGCATTAACAATGGAAGAGACTGCAGTTCATCAACGTCAAATTTTATATGTTTTATGAACATGATTCTCTCTATCTACAGATACAGAATTTTTTTTTGGAACTTTATACTACAAAAGTCGATTTAATAATCCCTGTTCTAATACTGCTTATGTTGTTTGGCTTGTTTCAGTTGGAAGTTCATCGAGAACAAACATTTTTCAAATTATATATTTTCAAATTTTCTTTTATAGTATCATATATTATGATTTGAGTAAATTCATATAAGAATATTAATTATTAAGAATTTTATTAAATTATATATTTTAATTATAATATATTTAATAATAATTATATTAATTTATATTTTACAGTATCATATATTATGATTTGAGTAAATTCATATAAGAATATTAATTATTAAGAATTTTATTAAATTATATATTTTAATTATAATATATTTAATAATAATTATGTTTAAATATGATTAAATTATTTATTATTGATATTAATAATCTTATTAAAATTTAAATAATAATAACAATAATAATTTACCAAAATAAATTTCTGCTAATTATTAAGAATTTTATTAAATTATATATTTTAATTAAAATATATTTAATAATAATTATGTTTAAATATGATTAAATTATTTATTATTGATAATAATAATCTTATTAAAATTTAAATAACAATAACAATAATCATTTACCAAACAAATTTATGCTAAGGGTATTCTAGCTATTTTAGTTTTTTCCATTATGCTATTACACCTCTATTCCATTTAACCAAACACAAGATTACTATTACGCCTCTATTCCATTACATTCAACCAACAGTTAATTTGCTATTACACCTCTAATTCAATACACCTCTAATTCAATACACCTCTAATCCAATACAGCGAACCAAACGTGCCCTAAAATTTATTTATTTATTTACTTTCTGTTCTGTTATATATTTTTATGGTTAGCCCAAAATGTCGCAACGAAGAGCCCGAAGCCTAGTCACTGAAAGGAAACAACCCTAGTCAGAATCTCAGTATAAATGTGAAAGAAGACTAGGGTTTTTTCATTTCCTCAACCCCGCTTCGTGCACGATTCTGAAATTTTGCCTGCCGCTCCATCTCTACATCACAGGTCTCTTCACTTTGCTTCTCTCTCTCTCTCTCTCTCTCTCTCTCTCTCTCTCTCTCTCTTTTTCTTCTAAACCTCTGCTTATTATTATTATTATTTTTAAATTGAACTCTATGTTTTGTTTTAGTAGGAATGGCGACAGATGTTGCAGCCCCCGCCACCGCCGCACCCAAAGACCCAACCCAACCTCACCTTGAAGTAAAACTCTTCAACCGCTGGAGCTTCGAGGAAGTTCAGGTATTTCTTTTTTTCTTTCCCATCTTTGTTTATTTCTAATCGTGGATCTGCTCTGTCTTTCTTCTATTTTTGTTATTTCTTGTGAAATATATCGTCTCAATTTTTTTCCTGGATTATTTCGTTTGTGTCTTATTAGAGGTTATATAGGTTGAGCAGCAGAGATAGTTTTGGTGTTTTGAAGTACATTGTATCTAGGTGAATTAGAGAATTGTGTAAAAGGAATTTGAGTTCGTGCATCATGGCAAGTGACTATTCTTATGAAGGGGATGTTCAGTTGTGTGTTTTTGATGTGATCTTTTTCTACAACTTCCGGTTATGGTTTTATCAATGTGTTTTAATTTGTGTATATGGATATGTCTTTTTTCCCATTTTCTTTTGCCCCTGGTTTGATGGTAGTTATTTGTTGCCTTTGCTGTTAAATATAATGCAGGATGACAATTTTGTTTTTTTTTTTAATACTTCTCATGATTTCTTTAAATGCAACTTTTGTGGGTTAGATTTATCGTATATTTTCATTGACACTGTTGATTGGCAAGAATTATCTATTTATTATATGTGCTATTCTTGTTAACCTTATTCATTGACATGAATGATTTATCTGTTTTAGGTTGCTGATATCTCCTTGAGTGATTACATTGGTGTCCAAGCTTCGAAGCATGCTACCTATGTGCCACACACTGCTGGGAGGTACTCAGTTAAGCGTTTCAGGAAGGCTCAGTGCCCAATTGTTGAAAGGCTTACAAACTCACTTATGATGCATGGCCGAAACAATGGGAAGAAGCTTATGGCAGTCAGGATTGTGAAGCATGCCATGGATATTATTTATCTCTTGACTGATCAGAACCCAATTCAAGTCATTGTTGATGCTATTATCAACAGGTAGCCTTTACAACATAAAGCTTAGTACATTTTCTTTCATTAGATTAAACTTTAACAAGCTTTGTTGCTTTTTTGTTTGATGTAACAGTGGGCCACGTGAAGATGCTACTCGAATTGGTTCTGCTGGTGTTGTCAGGCGTCAGGCTGTTGATATTTCTCCTCTTCGTCGCGTGAATCAGGCCATCTATCTTTTGACCACTGGTGCACGTGAGTCTGCATTCAGGAACATTAAAACAATTGCAGAGTGTTTGGCTGATGAGCTTATTAATGCTGCTAAGGGATCATCTAACAGGTAAGGGTGATTCTTCTGTATTGTCTCCTTGTTTCGCTTTGAAACAAGGAACTGCCTTTACACATGCTTTTGTCATTTTGGTTGTTATTGACAGTGGTGTTGTGTTGTGCAGCTATGCCATCAAGAAGAAGGATGAAATTGAGAGAGTTGCTAAGGCTAATCGTTGAGGAATTGGAAGAAGATTAAACACCATGGGAGTGGAGAATTTTGTTGTTTTAGTCAGTACTTTATAAGCCGTTTTTGTATTCTGGACATGCTATGAATGTCTCGTTTTTTATTTGAGTAATTGACAAGTTATTTTTGGTTAAAAGGGAGTTTTCAGTAGATATTTTTCAAGAAATGGTCTTGCGTATTGATGTTATTTTTTGCATTGAATGAGAAATTCCTTTGATTTTTTCCCTGTCAAAATTATAATGTAATTACATGGATGGTGTTAAATATCTCTGATAGCTGGACTTTTGCTATCAGTTGATGATATTTTTAACTGTCAGCTTAGCTTCAATCAGAAATCAAACAAAAGTGAAGCCCTTTAGAATTTCAAAATCCTAACTCTGGTAAGTATTGCCACATTTTTATTCAACGAACATGAAGCGTTTTCCTATCAGTTACGTTTGATCAGAAAATCAACCAGAAATTTCTTTTTCCATCTCTCGTACAAAATCTTGAAGGCTTGCAATTAAGTTTAAAAGGCTTCTAATTGTGCTTCTCTGCAAATATTATTATAAGTGTTGTTTTATTATCCGTTGCTATGAAGTACGGATCGACAATGTGATAACAATGTATACCTATGTCCTGCTAAACTATGCAGTTATTCTAGTATGCCCCAACCCATGCATAATTGGATATTGGCAGACGGAAGTTTCATAATTGGATAGAGAAAAGCTTTAGATAAGTTGAGCTATGAATTGATATGGACCTGTTGGATTGAAGGTTAAATTGATTTTTAATTTTAATGATATTTTAATAAAACCATTCAAATCAGTTAGACTTACAAACTGGTGGCATAATTGGTTTGACCAGCCGTCTAGTTCTGAAAATCTTGTCCTAAACTGCCTTTTTTTCCCCTCTTTCTAGACCAAGTAAATGTGAGCATTCCAAACAATTTTTAGAATTAGTGTTGATAGTCGTACAATATCAGTACTAGTCTGTACCACCGTTCCAGCCCTCAACCAATATCAAATAGTGTTAGTTTTGATTTGGATAAAATTTTAGTGTTTTTTAATTGTTTTGGCATGCTTCATCTCGTTTTAATCAATATTGATGTGTATTAGTCCGTATCTGTTGATTAAATTTTTTTGATAATTTACATCTAACTTTTGACATTTTTTTATCTTAATCATTTTATTCTTTTATAATTACATTTAAAATTAAACTATAATTATTAAATTAAGTTGTTGAATTCAATTAATAATTTTAAAATTTATATTTGCATATGCATGTAATTAAATATATTTGCACAAATATATATATTATAATTTATTAAGAAATTAAAGGTTAAACTAATAATATATATGTGAAAAATATTTATAGACACTGATAAGCTCGAAATGGTATATTGAAATATTTAAGTACCAAAAAAAATGATACGCTTATAAACATAATATTAAATTCCTTAGTTATAAGTGCCATACCCTTAGGTCTTGTACAGGTCCATTGAAGCTCCTGCTGCCATGCCATAGCCGTTCTATGCATCTCGCATAGCTTGAGAGCGGCCTCCCAGAAAATTGGTGTTCAAAGAATTGGTGGTTTATTTTCTCCAATTCTCCATTACAAACTTTACACTGTTAGTCTTCAAAATTAGCTTATCTTTTGTTGGAGTCTCCCAAGAATGGTCATCTAAGCAATAATGGAATGCTTGTGCACAGGAAACCAGATAAGTTTGTGCTAGGCCACTTTGTCTTTTTTCATCCTTACCTTGTTGCAAATTTTACTTACAGGGAGCTTTATGATGCTTGTACCTAAGCAATTTTGAAAAGGGAGTTACCCACTTCCCTAAGCTTGAAGATATTCCTCCAGTTCCAACTCTTATAGGCTTTAGGAGTCATTTGCCAAAAATCATTGTCCTTAATAGTGCAAGCCTTCAACCAGACCATTCATAGTGAGCCTTCACCAGCAAGGAACTTTCTTATGAGCTGAATTATAAAAGCTAAGTTATTTTGAGGACCACTGAGCAATTTTTAGTTGAGTTCTCTCTAAAAATGACCAAGCAATCTTTTTCTCAGTCTTCTAGTTACTAGGAGTGCCCCCCCAAGTGTGTGACATGGAGCTTCCCTATATTGAATCCAGTTACCCTCTGGATCTCTTCCAACAACTCACTCTGTATCACAGTACCAAATATCTCACATTTTAAAACATTAAGGGCTTGGCTGGTTGAAAAGTACTTTTACATATAAAAGTGCTTTTGGGTGAAAAAGAATGAAGAACACACTTCATTTGGGGTCAGATTTCTAGCTTCTGGGAAGTGCTTTTCTGTAGATGAAAAAGCAGAAATTTTCTGCTTCTCTAGCCAAGAAGTGCTTCTAAACTGCACTTTTACTTTTTACCCAGTCACACAAACTGGTTCTTTAAATTCTTTAAATTGTAAATGCTATTGTAAAATTTTTAGTATTTATATTTGATATATAAATATTATCTCTTTTTAAAACTTCAATCCAAATATATGTAATATTTTAATTTGTTAGGTTTATGTTTTCTATGTTATGTTTACATATAATATGAGTTATATATTAAAATACATTTTAAAATAAAATAATACAAATGTGTTAAAAGCATTAATTAAAAATAAAAATAATTTTTATAATAATACAATTGTGTCAATATCTAATTAAAAATATTTAATTATTATATTTAAATATAGTTTATATATTCTAATTAAATTTAATAAATAATTAATATTAATTACTTAGAAATATTTAAAATTAATATTATATATTAAAATACTAACAATAAGTTATAATAAATTTTTTTATATTTTTGCTAAAATATCATAATATTAACTAATTTGAACATTATTTAAATACATATTTGTTACTTTATAATATCATGTCTAAAATATACATTTTATTCTTCAAAAGCACTTTTTAACAGCAATGCCAAACACTCAAAATTTTCAAAAACACTTCTCAAAAGCACTTTTCCACAGCACTTCTCAAAAGTACTTTTTAAAAGCAATGAAGAACTAGCCCTAAGATGAAGGCTAAGAGAGCAAATAAAATTGGTATAGAATACTTTGAACCCCAATCATCGAATCCAATGTTCTCTTGGAAAAAAATTAGGAAATTATCAATGAAGCACATATTGAGTCAAATGTATTCTGTGGCATTTTGGATGGAATTGAAAAATTCTAATAACAGCTGGAGCGTTCAATAATCTGAAGCATGGACAGAATAAACAAGTAAGAAGATAGCAGATCCTATTGTCTGATCCCTTTAATTTTTCTAAAGTGAAAGCCAATCCTCCGTTAAAAGGAGATAGGAAATCTTGGATGGGTTATACAATTTTAGATCCACCGTCTGAATTGATCTGGCAACCCTATAACTTTAATGTCTTTTTGGGTTACAAAAAGTACTTTTCAATAAAAAAAACAATGCAAAATATTTAACTTTTGGAGTTAAACGTGTTGTTAAAAAATTGATTTTTCAATCAAACACAAAAGTTGAATTTAGATGTTGTTAGGGTCAACACTATTTAGTGTTGAAGACTCGATGTTTAATCAGTCACTTGACTAGTTAAAAACCTGATTTATGATTTATGAAGGTGATTTATTGTGTATCATGCTTATGGTTAAAATTGGAGTTTTAAAGAGAAATTGAGATTGACTTAATTTGTTGTATAAGACTTGTGCTTATTATTTGCATTTATTTTGATAGATTTACGGGCTGTTTGTAAGGAGATTAATCCTATTTTAAAAGTTATATTCGAATTAAAATGTAGAGTTTTACTTTATCAAAAGTATAATTAGAAGATGTGAATTTTAACCTATAAATATTAAAAGAATACATTGAAAGATAAATAAATATAAAAAATATTACTTTAACTTTAAAATGCTTTTCCAACAAAAAAAAATATAACTTTTGCAAAAACAAATTTGTCTTCAAAAACTATTGAAATAGTATTGCTTATTGCTCTAAGCTGAGACAAAAATTTGGTTCTGACTGGTCTATAACTTTTTACATAACTTTTTTACATTTTTAGTAATTTTTATGATTATTTTTGCTTGTTGATTTAAGTATTATTCGACGGATAAATAATAGAACCGAAATTTTTATACATTCGGAGATATTTCAACTAAAATTAACCATTAATGGATAAGAAACTAAATAAATATCTTATTCCAAAGTCCAAACATCCCACTAAAGGAAACCCTCTCCTCTTCCAGTCAAGTAGGTTCTTTTTTAGTTTCACTGCCGCCCCCAACACAACCAGAGCCGCCGCAGCTGCAAAAATGGAACCACAGCTCCCTACTATTAAAAACGTCTTCGTTAACGAAACTGATGATGACGACCCTCCAGCCCTTAGCTCTCAGGCACTAGCAGCCCTCAAAGAGTTCCTCGAAGAACAAAGGCAATCTCTTGCTAACCATGAAACAGCAGAAAATGGGGAGGGAACACTTGAACCCGAGAGTGAAGTGGCTTTAGTAACAGAAGATTGGAGGCTGAGCCAATTCTGGTACGACCCAGAAACAGCCCGGACCCTTTCCCAAGAAGTTCTTTCTCTTTGCAGCCATTCCAATTATAAAGTAGCTTGTATTGCTTGCCCAACTCTCTATGCCTATCTTAAGGTAATTTTATCAAAACCATATGCCCATTTTACTTCTAGTTTTGACAAGAATGTTCAGAAAAATATTACATAGTTCTGGAAATTGATTGAAGGTAATTGAGTTTGTTGATTAACTCTATATCATTTTCATCTCCGTTATTGGTATAATGGGGTTTTGGCGTTAAGGCCATATTGATCATCGGTAGAATTAGTTAGACTAGAAATGTATGTCTTTGAGTTGAAAGTCTAATTGTATGGTTGGAACTTGGAAGAACTGCAAGACAAGGACACTGAAAAGTTTCACAAAACAAAGTTGTAATAGTTTGTGTAATTTGTGTTACACAAGGTTTCGAGATTTGCAATAATTTGTGTGATTGAGTTATGAATGCCGTAGTAATTGTCTAATTACAGAGAACACTACAAAGGTTGTAATAATTTACTATTTAGATAATCTTGTGTGTAATTGGAGCCAATGAAAAGCTTATTTTAGAAGGCTCACCCTAGAACTTCTCAACTCATTAAGACAAGTTTATCATATATTTTTCACCTGAGATGGTAAGGGTGAGAGTTGTTGTTCGAGGAGTCAAATAAAGGATACGCAATCTGGGAGATTGCTGTTTTGAATAATTTAATTCGAGAAAGAACTTGAATCCTTGAATTGAGGTATAGTGCCTCGTTAAGGATGAATGGGAAAATTTAACGGCCTGGGTATAAGTTTACATCATGGTTAAATGCATGATGTCGTTATACTTTTCACATTGAGTGCAGGATGGATTACTGAAATGGCCTTAAACATAATATAGTCTATGTCCTCTAACTATAGGATATACTTGATGTGGTTAAATGCAAACAATATGTACCATTTTACATAGCACATTTTGGATGACGGAACTAGTTTGGCCTGTTAATGTTATTTTCTGATTTTCTATTAAGGATTGACTAAGGCGGATAGACTCAGATTGACATAAGGAAGTGGTTTGGTTGATAAATCTTGTTTCATTTGAGATGTGTGGTTCATAACTTTTTTCTTTTGTATGATTTTCAGAAAATTGATCCTAATATCTCTGTGCAACTTTTGGAGTATGATAAGCGTTTTGAGCAATATGGAAGTGATTTTACATTTTATGATTACAACCAACCCAAAGACCTGCCATTCGAACTAAAGCATACTTACCAAGTTGTAATTGCCGATCCTCCTTATCTGGTGAGATAAAATATTTGTCAATTTCTTAATCTACTTATTGTTTCTTAAGCATCGGTTCAACTGCTATAAGGGGTTCATTCCTTTTGCTGGTACAAGAGAAGCTCTATTACGCTGTTACATTTTCATTTTTACCCTTAATTGTGGGTCTTGTCTCATAAGCAATACCTTCTGCTTGCAACCAATCTTGCTGTAACCACTAAGGGAAGAACCTATTCTTCTTGTCTATTTAACGCTTTTTAAACTAGTTTTTTCAAGCAAATATTTTGACATTCTGTTTCTTTGAATTGATTCCAGGTTTTTGAATATGAGGATGAACTTGCTTGTTTATCTTGATTACAGAGTATAAAACCCACTTGCCTATGCTTATTTATCTTGTGGCCATTAATATGAGATTTTCTTTCTGATGAAAACGAAATCAAAGACTTTTAATTAGTAAATACCAGAGATTCTCTACCACTTTACCTTGATATAAAGTTCCTCCTGTGATACGTTTTTAAGTCTGGGAAATCTGTAATCCTACTGATCTGCTTTACAGAGCTATTTTAAATATATTACCGTCGGAGAATGTGAAGATTTTGACATATTTCAATCACAAGATGGTAGGTAAACCACTATTTTGGTCTCATATGGAACATTTAGGGTTAGAGCATCAGTTTCTATTTTTCTCATAATCTCGATTGAGCAGATATTTTATATGGGCACCTGTTTCTTAACTTTGCCATGGCTGTACTGGTTTTCACTTGAGTTCATGTTTGGAGGGAATTTTTGACAGTATATTACATATGTTGTGCATGGTTGCAGAGCAAGGAGTGTTTAGAGAAAGTTACTCAAACAATATCTTTTCTTGCTCAACCACGAGAATCTCACTTGCTTTTGCTTACGGGTAAAGTTTTTACTTCCTTTCCAACTGAACATAACTTGCAATTTAGTCAGCTTTACTGCCGTATATGTATAACTCCAATATAGTGCAGAATATAAGTATGGATGTCAATGGTTGTTTTAGTGGCTTTTTTTTTAGTAAAAGCTAAGAGAATGACTTGCAGGAGAGGTGCAAAGGCATAGGGCTGCAGAGCTTTTGGGTTTGCGTGCATGCAATTTTCGGCCACGACACTCAAGCAAACTTGGAAATGAGTTTCGGGTGTTCACAAACTATGACCCTGGGGAGAGATTAGGAGGATGGGAGCAAGAACAATAGGTGCCTTTTTCTTGCCATCGTTTGCTAGGAATATTTTCTCATCAATGAGCATCATGCAACCTAATTTTTATCCATTATCAAGGCATTTCCAACACTTACCCTTGGAAAAATTAACCAGCTTTTCTGCTCATTTTCCCAGAGAAAACATGCTGATGAGCATTCTTTAAAACTCAGAACCTTGCACTGTCTTTGCCCGATGATTTGAGATTCAAGATCCAAATCTTATAATGGTGTACTTTGTGACCGCAGATTGATGTGCTAAGAAACAGAATATGCATATCCTACTTGTCTTCAATACAAGAACCAATACCATGGTTGTCAGCTTATGGGTTTTAACTTTGAATGTCCTCATTTTTCTTCTCTTTCTTTTGCAAGTCCCGTTTCTCTCACATTCGATCTAAATGATAAAGGAGTATGATTGGGTTGACAAATTTGATCCACCAAAAAGGGAGGGGGTGAAAGAAAATTTGTAAAATTTCAGCCCTCGGTCCAATTTCTTTAAACTGTGAATTGGAGAGAAACCGGGAAAGGGAAATGGATTTTTTATTTTTATTTTTATTTATTTAACCATGGGAAAGTAACTGGAATTCAAACGTATTTTGGGAAATATAAGGAAGATGTAAAATGTCATTTTTGTTTTTAATTATTTTATGAAAATGTTATAATTAGAAAACTTTATTATAATGAATTATTTTTCTTTTTATATCATTTAATCAAACAAAATTTATTTATTTTATTTTTTATTACTAATTTTAACTGTTTAAATAAAATAATGTGTAATAAATTTCTTAGTCTTTCTCTTTTATATATATATTTTTACTTTTAATTCTAGTGTAATTCTTTTTTTACTGAACCTGAATTAGTGTTTGACTCGTGACACCAATTTAATTAAAGCTCATCATTTAAGAAAACAGTAAATACTACCATGAAGTATGAGCAAGTTTTTATTTTTTATATTTTAATAAAAAATTATAAAAATCAATTTTAATTCAAATCATATTTATAATCTATATAAAAGTACGAGTTAAATTTTTTTTTAAATTAATGAGAATGCCTCTTATTATTTATTATACTGTTAGGTTGCACTAAAATAATAATTTATTAATATATTACTAATTACTACGTGATAATAAAAATTAGATAAATTATCAATATAATATTTAAGTTATAAATTAAAATAAATATAATTTGATAAATTAAGATAATAAAATTCGAACTCCATTTTTTCTCTACAAATGATCATGTATATTATGAGATAGTAGTGAAGTTAATTTTTGTAATTTTTTGAATTAAATGAATAATGTTTTTTTATATGCATGTTGTGAATAGTTTTTGCATATGAAGTAAAATATATTAACACCATGTTTGGTTGGGTGTATTGGCTATGCCAATACACCCCTAATCAGTGGACCCCACTTAATCCTTCTTTAATCCATTGTTTGGTTGGTTGTATTGTTATTACGTCCCAAATCTGTTCCTTCCCTAATACACCCGGTCCCGTAATATGTAATCCCCCCATCCAGCACTGATTACAGAATCGTTACCCATTTCTTATTTTCGTTTCCTTTTTCTGCCCTCATAGATTTCTGTTTCTTCTTCTATCGATATTGCAGTTCTGTCCTCATTTCTTCTGCTTTCATAACAAATCCTCAACATTGTCTTCATCGGAGGCCGATTTTTTTCTCTCCTTTATTGTTTTTTTTTGGTTTGGGTTTTGTTTGAATGCAAGCTTTTGTTCCATGGATTTGTTATCTCAATCGGCTGACACTTCATCAACGCTCTCTTTAGGGTTAGTTTCATCTTCGCCGCAATCTCACCGTACCCAGATCCCTGATGACTCTATTAGTCTCGAGGTGGACGGAAGGGACCGACTCAGATTTTGCACTCGCCAAACTCTGAATGCAACTCAGATTTTTATCAGGACCGACTCAGTTTAATGATCAATCACGCTAGAAAGGTAAGAGAGTAACGAAGGATCGATCATCGCCAAAGTCAACGAACCGCTCAAAATAATGGCTGGAAACTTAGGATGTGTCGTCGTATCCGTTGATGGCAACGAAGGAAGCATGGACGCCTTACGATGGGCGCTCGATAATGTTAAGCTCCGACTATTCACGGCATGATTGATTTTTCTTATTTCTGATATGTGCGAATTGATTTTTCTTTTTTGAAATTCAGCCCATCTAGAAGTTCCTGCATTCACGGCAGCTATCGAGGCGCATCAGAAGAGAATCACTGATGTGATCTTGAACCATACTCTTCAGATTTGCGCTGAAAAGAAGGTCAATTATTATTATTATTATTTATTTTTCCAAGTTGTTGTTAATTAAGGTATATAGGCAAATATTCTTTGGAGGTTTGACCTTAAGTGATTAATTAATTTGATTAAATTCATCATTTTTGTTAGTATTTAACTTGCTGAGGAAAATGAATTACGAGTTTGGAATATTTCTAACTCAGGCAAACGTGAAAACTCAAGTTGTGATTGGGGATCCAAAGGAAAAAATTTGTGAAGTAATTGAAAATGTGCATGCTGATTTGCTTGTGATGGGTTCCCGAGCTTTTGGCCCTATTAAAAGGTATTTTCCTCATTGCAATGTAACATTCCTTGAATCGAGACTGGTTGAATTGTTTCATTAGACCATTTGTGTTATAGTTTTATTCATGTTGATTGAGTTCGTTTTCATGGAATTTGGTTATATCTCTGCATCACATGAATTGCCTATGCATTTAATTTAGTATTTCACATTGTTGTTAAGATGTTTAACCTTGTGAATCCTGATCATTGATCAAGGCATCATAAAAAGAGAGCTGATCAAGCATGATAATAATGGACTAAATGAAGCCTTAGTGAAGAAGTTAGCATATAAGCTAAGCTTATCAATTGTAACAACTTCTAATTGAAATGTGAAAATGAAAATTTATATTACTGGATTGGGGAATTTGTTCTATTTAGTAAAGCATTCTAATATATGTCTTTTGAAGCATTGTTACATGTGTGCTCAGAAGTTTTTAACATGAATAAACATTTGTTTATATGCCTGCATTCTGGTTCTGGACATGCAAAGCCTTTTGTTTAGATGATTTTCCTGCTTCAACTATGGTGTTTCGACTCCAGCTTCTTTTTGTCTTTTCTTTGGATGGACCAACTCCGCCTTCTGTTGTTGGATGCCTCCCTTAAATTAGTTAATAGCATTGATATTACTTGCATCAATACAGTTGGTAGGACATAGGACTACTATTATAACTTGCCTTCCAGTGGACCATCCATTCATTTCAAATATGATGTTCATATCTACTGCTGTTTGCTCCGAATGTTGTAACTAAAGATAAAAAATTGGCATTACCTAAGGAGAGGTGATCGGTGTCTCTGGTAGCATTTCTCATTGCTTAAAATCATAAAATTAATAACACAGTAGACCATGTTGAGAAAGGTGATGAAGCCAATTGTTTTTCATTGTAGCACATATATTTGAGTTATATATGTATATAGTTTAGTTGCTAATTTCATGCTGTTCAATTATTGGCATTGCCATAATTTTTTTTTATAGTATCAAGCACTAAAAAGATTTTCATATAAAGCTGGCAATGGGAAGGATCATATTTGCTCTGAATTATTTTCTTGTACAAAGTTGCAGTTTCCTATTTTGCTTTCAGAAAGCTCAAACATGACTTAAAACTTATATATATATTCTCTTGTTCAGATTAAATTTGTATACTAAGGAGTGTGATACTGATATATTACTTATGAACTGGTTTGGGCTATTTCATGGTTCCTTATGCAGAATGTTGTGGTTGATCAAGCACTTGGGCTTGGAAAAAGAGTTACCGTTGCAATGGGAACTAACCAAAACTTGGATTATGGTAATAAAATTGTTCTTATACTATTTCATGTTTCATTGTCATGTAATTGTTTTTCTGAATTGTTTTTCTGAATTTAGCTTTTAATTTCTTCTGCTGAATGCTTGCTTTATATTGTAGTTGAACTAAGATCTTGAGGCAGTACTGCAACTTGTCAACAAATATGCCTTCTGGTTTTTGGTGCTTTAGAGGAAACATGTGCTCTTGGCAATTTAGCCTTCCTGGAGAGGTAAATTACTTTTGATTCATTGTGATTTTTAAGCAACCTTACCTCATGGCCTTCTATTTCCTGATTTATCAATGCGTCATATTAATTCAGAATTGGCAGAGATTGCTTTTTTCCCTTAACTTGTGGAATGGACACATGAAGTTGGAGGTTATTTTCAATGGCAACTTTGGACAGTATTCGTTTTCCTGCTAGATTGGTGAGCTATTTTGTTTGAAGTGAAGAATTGGTTTCATGGAAGGCCAATTGGAGTTGAGAGCAGGGTGAAAGAGATATTGTATTGGCTTGAATTTCTTATATTGAATGCTTGCTTTATATTTTTAGTTGAAGTGAGATATTGAGGCAGTACTTCCGTTTAATTCAGAATTGTTGTAAATTCAATCGAGTTTTTGATGATAATTCGATATGGTTATGTTTTTATTTTTATTTTTTAGAGTTCAATTCTTACTCACTTATTAAATTTTATTAGTTATAATTATTTTAAATTTTATTAAATCATATATTTTAATTAAAATATATTTAATATTAATTATTTCAAATTATCTTTTATAGTATCATATATTATGATTTGAGTAAATTCATATAAGAATATTAATTATTAAGAATTTTATTAAATTATATATTTTAATTATAATATATTTAATAATAATTATGTTTAAATATGATTAAATTATTTATTATTGATAATAATAATCTTATTAAAATTTAAATAACAATAATAATAATAATCATTTACCAAAACAAATTTATGCTAAGGGTATTCTAGTCATTTTAGTTTTTTCCACTATGCTATTATACCTCTATTCCATTCAACCAAACACAAGATTACTATTACGCCTCTATTCCATTACATTCAACCAAACAGTTGATTTGCTATTACACCTCTAATCCAATACACCTTTAATCCAATACAGCGAACCAAACGCACCCTAAAAATATTAACTTTAAATAGAACTAACAGCCTGATTTTTTGTGATGTCGAAAAAAAAGGTTTCGGAATCCCATTTTCGTAAACTACTGAAACTGAGTCTGTAAATATTAAATATGAATATTTATGGAGTTGGTGTAAAAAGTATTTATGTTTGGTCTAGTAATTTTGTCAATTAAATGATTAATTTAAGTTCAGGGACTAAATTACAAAAGACCATTCGCTAGAAGTTTGTAATTGATAAAAGACGTGAAGATTTAAATTGCAATTAACCAAATGTCTAAAATGGTAAATAAACCATTTTCAAGAGGTGGTAGTGGACGATAAGGTTAAAAACTACTAAGCTTCATTAATGTTAAGTTTAGTTAATTAATTAAATTAAACTTAATACAAGTATATATATATAAATGGATGGTGGAATGAAAGAGAAATTATTCTCTTCCTCTTCAACAAGAACCATCCATCATAAGTGAAGGAAGAAAGCTCTTAAAGGTTCCAACTTCCGACTACTAATTAGGTATTGTAATTAAGTCTTTTTCTTGTATTTTTTATGTTTTTAAGGTCATGGGAGTTTGATTTAGCTAGCCCATGTATCAATTTGTAAAAATATTAAAGTTTTTGAAAGTTGTCATCGTTGATTTCTTAAAGAAATTGGTGTTAAATTGATAAATTTTAAGTTTAGATAATGAAAGAGGACTAGATTGTAAAATTTAATTATTAGTTTTGCACATATATATTAAAGTGAATAAAATGTAAAAATTATTGAGGAATTTTGGTATAAATAAATAGTAGAGGGTCTTTAAAGAGTGTAATTGAAGTCGATTTTTAAATTGAGTCTCAAATTTGAAAGATATTATTATTTCGAATTCAGGAACTGACTTGAATAAAATGAAAAAAATTTAAGGGTATTAAAAATGAAATTTTACATGTTCGTTCATGTCATGGCATAATGTATAAACTTTTGGTATTGATAGATTAAATGGAATAATTGTATAGATCAAGAATTGGATCAAACTGGAGGTAATTGAGAAAAAGTTAACACTATCTATTAGTCACTGAAGATTTAACTTATTTGATGTTTTGATCAGGTAAGTTCATATGAAATTTATTTATTTAGGTTGTTATGCATTTGATTTGAGTATATGTGTTTGAGGATGAATTGATTGTGAATCGAAACTAAAGGTTATAATTAGGTTTTTATTATTCCTACCACGTTGTAGCTGATGGATTTTCAGGAGACATTTGGATATGTTGGAAAGGCTCAATTTGTATTGATATTATTCAAAATCATCCCCAATTTGTTTTCCTCCGTGTTTTTGGTAATTTACCTTCTAATTCCATTTTTATTTCTTTTGTCTATGGTAGCCCAGATAGAAGAAAACATATATTAATTTGGAATGATTTAAAAGCAGCCATGTCGAACAACTCTTCCCCTTGGGTTGTAATGGGCGATTTCAACGCAATTTTATTCCCAGAAGACAAAAAAGTAGTCATGCCACAGGAAAAAGATACAGCTTTTTTGGTAATTTTGTTGAAAGTTGTGATTTGTAGGATTTAAGATTTACAAGTCATTCATTTACCGGGCAAAGAGGTGGAACGTGTGAAAGACTTGATAGAGCTCTAGCAAACAATGCATGGGTGTCATCTTTTCCTCAATGTTCAGTTTCCCATCTCCCACGAATCAAATCCGATCACGGGCCCATCATTACAACTTTACGGCCAGATGTCAGTGCTTTTAAAGACAAACCCTTTCGATTTTTAGCTGAGTGGACGAAGCATCCTAATTTTCCCCCCTTTGTCAAAGATAGTTTTCCACTTTTGTTAAAGATAAGTGGAGTTACTTTGGTAATATGGCTGCTTCTCTTTCTGATTTTACCTCTCATGTTAAATATTGGAATAAGTCTGTTTATGGTTTCATAGGTACGTGCAAAAGACAGTTGATGAAATCCCTCTCCAGCATTCAATAAGCTTTAGAGCACTATCCTTCTAATCGTTTGTTTCAACTTGAGACAGACATCCAAGATGAACTAGAGAATGTTCTAAGTCATGAGAAACTTCCTTGAAGGCAAAAACGCTAGATGTGACTGGCTACATTTAGGTGATCGTAACACTAAATTTTTCCATAACCATATGATCTAAATAAGAAACTTTAATCGCATTACGGCCTTACACCTTGGTAATGGGGGATGGAATTCTGATTAGAGTATTCTTAGAATTGAGGCAATGGTTTTTTTTGGAAAGCTTTATGGTGAAACTCTGCAACCTATGCGAGGTATTCCTTTTAAAATCTTTCCACGGCTTGACCCCTCTGACATTATGTCTTTGGAGAAGTCGGTCTCAAATGAAGAAATCAAGAAGGCTTTTTTTTATATGGCCCCGCTAAAAGCTCCAAGAAGTGATGGCTTTCATGCACTTTTCTTTCAGAATTTGTGGGGTACTCTTGGGAGCGTTGTTTGTCAATGGGTACAAGGGAATTTTACTAGCAATAACTATAACGCCCTGAATAATTTATGTTTATTTTTGTGAAATTTGACATAAATGAATATTTGTTTCAGTGGTTAAGTGTTCTAGGTGTGTGTATGAAGTCTTGAGTTTAAGTATCACATTTGGAAAATTATGGTTATTTTTTATCCTAGCTTTATCCTTGGTGAGTTGGGTTATATTTTATCTTTAGTAAACTCATATTAGAACGAGCCTGCTAGTTTGAGTGGTAAGAAGTTAGCTTGTTGGAGGACTTGTGTCTGATTCCTTGTGAAAGCGTGGATGATATTTTTGTTTCGGTTGTGAGATAGAGGTTGGGTGGAAGTGAAATTCTAAAGGAGTTGAGAGTTAGTGGGTTAGTGGGATTTAGTGTAGTGGGAGGTTAGGATATATATTATTTGATTTAATTTAATTTTGTTTTGTTTTGTTTTGTTTTCTCAAAATTTCGGTTCTCTCTCTTTTCTAAATATCTAACATTCGTTTTGCTTTCCTCCTCTCTTCCTATATTCTGTCATTTTTTTTTCAATCTGTACCCTTTTTTTGTTCATTGTATGCAATTCGGGATTTCAATGTTTCGTGTGGTAAGGTAAGTGGGAGGTTTTCACTTGTAGATTGGTTCCGTTTTAGTAAGCTATTGGGTTCTCCTTTTCGCTTGTATTCTTAGTGTGGGTTGTAAAGGAAAGTAATTCTCTGTAACTGTTTTGTATAGGAGAAGGCGGTGAGACGGTGGTTTCGCTCAATCGGGATAATCTGTATGCATGATCGGGTTTGATAATGGTAAGTGTAAGTGTGTACTCCTAACATGAAAAATCAAGTTTTGACGAAAACTTAAAATGGGGTTTGTCAGCGCCACACGGGAGTGCGGCCGACCGTGTCTCGCTGACAAAGGTGTGGCTGTGTACAAGATACGGCCATGTGATAGTGTAAGTGTGGCCGTGTGGGCCACACGGGCTAGGCCAAGTTGGGCGTATGGGCCCACACGGGCAAGGCCAATTTGGACGTGTGGGCCATACGGGCATGTGGGCCCATAATTTTAAAATTTTCCCCTAAGGTCACACGGGTCATTCCAATCGACTGTGGGCCTACCGTAGGGTTGGTAAGGGGCTAACCAAACCCTAAATTATATAATCTGGTATTTTGATAGGCTGCTCTGAGTAGGACATTGATATGTATGCCTGACTGTTCTAATTGAGTATATATCTTATTTGTATACGAGCATGTTAAGTATGATATTTCTGTATCTGTATTTTGTATCTATGATTGGGGTGAGAATTGGATATGTGGAGGAAGTGATCTATATGGCAACTTTTCATCTATATCCTCGCAGTTTGACTGCGCATTATCTGTCATGTGTCGTATTGACACTATATGGTGCATAGGGATGGGTGGGTGTTTTTAACCCCACATGGTGTGATGAGATGGTCGGAGATGGTGTATAGAAGATGGGGGTAGGATTCTGAATATCTGTTTTGCTTATCTGATTCTGCTATCTGTATCTGTCATGGACTTAGGTCCGAATCTGTATCTGACTGTATATGAGATTTCTATGTATATTACATGTCTACTTCTATTGGGGTACACACTGAGTTTATGATAACTCACATTATGTTCAAGTAATCCACACGCTTAGACGGATCGGTGTGGTGGAGGCTCAGCAGTATCCACTCTATCGAGATCTGTTTTTATTTAGTAATAATGATTAGATTTTAAAATCGGGTTCTTCTTAAGAGCTTGTAATTTTTGGGACTCTCTGGTCTGGTTTGTTTTAACTTTTGGATTTGGATTTTGATTTGCTACTTTTCCGCAACGTCAACAAAAACACTTTATGCAAACAAACGGGTTTTTGAAAACACGAGCTTGGTTTTTATTTTAAATGATTTCCAAACTTCTGCTGCGAAATAAACGGTTATCTTTAAAGAACTTCATATCATGGTTTCAATAACGAATATGTTTTATAATACTTGGACGTTTTATCAAATAACTAAACATGGTTTAATCAAAATATCGTTGATTTCAAATCCCTTATTCGTAACACTTCCAAATTCGGTCATAACGTCTAGGCCGAGTTAGAGGTGTTAAAATAACATTGATCCAGAGCTGAATAATACCCTACTCGTGCTCCTACCAGAAATGGATAATCCCGAGACGTTCACCCAATTTTATCCCGTTAGCCTCTACTCTATCTTATACAAGCTAGTAATGAAAGTGATTGCTAACCGTTTTAAATTAGTATTTCCTAACTTTATTTCACAGTAACATGCTGGTTTTATTGTTGGGGGTAACGTTTTCGATAACATCATTGTTCGATAGGTCATACATTCTATGTAAAGTAAACGGAATGCTAAAAATTAAATGGCTATTAAGCTTGATCTGAAGAAAGCGTATGATCGGTTAAGTTGGGATTTCATTTATGCTTTTCTACAGGCAGCTGAAATTCCTGAGTTTTTTCGGAAAGTGATTATGTCAGTCATCTCTTTCTCCACAATGCAGATACTCTGGAATGATATTCCTACTAAAAAATTCAAGTCTGTCCGTGGAATTAGATAGGGGCGTCTGTTATCGTCAGATCTCTTCATTTTTTGCATTGAGTGGCTAGGATACACTATACGCTTTCATATTGGTGATGGAAAGTGGTGTCTAATCCACCTGCCTTAATCGAGTCCTAATTTATCTTACCTTTTTTCGTGGATGATTTAGAGCAAGCACGATTATTACAATATCTCTTGAAGCATTTTTGTGACTTTTCTAAGCATAATATCAGCACTCGGAAAAGTAACATATTCTTTTCTAAGGGTATCAATAATGGCATGGGCAGCCAAATTAACCTTCTATTTGGGTTTCAGGAAGTCCAAAACCTTGAAACCTATTTAGGTGTTCCACTTCTTCATGATAAAGTTACTAATAGCACCCTAAATTTTATCGTGGAAAATGTGTGTCGCAAATTGTAAAGCTGGACAGCTAGGAAAGCTGGACAGCTAGGAAGCTATCCATTGCTGGCGGAATCATTTTGGCCCAATCCATTCTCTTGTCCATCCTAAATTACTTCATGCAAACATTGATGATACCAAAAAGTATTTGTGATGAGATTAAAAGATTAGTTCACCAATTTATTTAGGGTTCTTCAGATGGGCATCCAAAATTCTCTTTAGTAGGATGGAATTCCATCTATCAGCCTAAGTCTCGTGAAGGTTTTGGTTTTTGATATCTGACTGATCGAAATGCCTATTTTCTCATGAAGACTGGTTTCAATTTACTTTCTAAGGACAATGCCTTAAGGGTTAGAGTCATCAGAGCGAAGTATGGCGTAAAGCATCATCTCCCAAACTCTATTTCAAGGACTCGATGTTCTCACATTTGGAAATCTCTTTCTAAGATATGGTCTCTCTTCCGTGAAAACTTAGCCTGGTCAATTGCGAATGGCACTAGTATTCTTTGTTGGAAGGGCTCTTGGATTCCGAAAACTGGTCCCTTATTAACCTTATTTCGACACATTCTAATATTGATTCAGAATGCTCCTTTAAGGATTTGGTGATGTTTGATGGCACTTGGAATTTGGATGTTTTCCGTATTTGGCTCACTGAGAATGTTATTAAATGTATTGTGAGTATTCCACCTCCTCACCATACCTCAAGCTTGGATAGGGTTGTTTGGACTTGTACGGCTTTAGGCACTTTCTCGGTTTAAAGTGCCTTCTGGTCATTAAATGAGGTTTCCTGGGAACCAAAAGATGAATGTTGGAAACACATCTAGAAGTATCAAGGTCCACAAAGAGTTAGATTCTTCCTATGGTTAGCTTTTAAGCAAAGATTCCTTATTAATACTGAACGAGCTCGTAGGGGGATTGCTAACAATAGTTCTTACTCCCTTTGTGGGCATGACTATGAGGATATTATTTACGTCATTCGGGATTGTCCAACATCAAAGGAAGTTTGGATGCAAGTGCTTCCATCTGACCAATATCACAAGTTCTTCTCGAAACCCTTGCAATCTTATTTATCTTCTAACATTTGTTCTTATTTGTTATTGCAGGGTCATGACACTACTTGGTCAAATCTTTTCGAAATAATCATTTGGCGCATTTGGAAAAAACATGAATTTATTCATTTTCCAAAACATCATATGGACGACAATTGAAGTTGTCAAAGTCTCTTTTAGTTGGGCTCGACAATACGAAGCAACTCATAAAGATTTTCAAAACAGTAGTCACAAACTGAGCCCACGTCTGGCCTCTAACGGGTCACTTGTTCACTTATACATGGATGGAGTAGTGGCTATTTCATCTGGGAACGTGGCTACAGATGGAGTGGTTCGGGATCAGCAACGGAATTAGATTTTGGGTTTCAACTGTTACTTGGGACGATGCACGCCTTTTGAAGCCGAACTCTGGGGTATTCTAGATGGGGTACTCATACTACTCAGCAAAGGATACAAAAAAGCAAAAATCAAATCTGATAATTCTGAAGTTATCAAAGCCTTGTCTGATAATTGGTTGGAAGATTCGGGCATTACAGTACTCAGAAGGCTACGACGACTCTTGAAAACTGAAGGACAATGGTGGTTGAGGTACATACCCAGAGAAGATAACACAATTGCAGATCACTTGGCCAAATTGAATCTCATATGAAAATTAGATTTACAAATCTTCAATGCTATCCCTAATGAAATTTCAGATATGTTTCATTAGGACAAAGCAAGGGCGTTTTTTATTTTCTTAACATGATGTAATAGTTTTCTTTTTTATCTCCAAAAAAAATGAAATCATAAATGAAATATAATAACTTTTCAATACTGAGTTAGTTCAAATTTACGAATCTACAAACTTTCAAAAAACAAACAAAAAAGTAGAAATCTACAAAGTTAGGAAACAACATTAAAAACATATAAACTTAAAAGAGGTATTTCAATACATAAATATTGGAATTAAGAGGTATGATCATACGACGAACAACAAAAAAGAATTACGATAATTCGACGGTTGCAGCATGCCAAATCAAGGCCGTACCATTAAGCAACCATGGACATCACCTACACCCGCCCACACGTCTCTAAAGCCCTAAGTGGACCGTAATACCTCAAGTTACAAGCCCAAATCCCATTGAATATAATTGTCATTTCAAAAACTTGCCTATATAAACCCTAATTCTAGGGCTTTTTATCATTACCTTACTCTGAAATTCACAAGAAGCAGCCGCTACCGTGACGTTGGCCTCGTACTTAGCCAAATTTAAGGTCCGTTTTATCTATTCCGGTTCAGCTTTTTTGTAATTTACTTTAGTTACATTTAAGGTCAGATCTATTGTTGTTTCGTTGTTTATAAATTTCTTTGGCATCTCTTTTTTTTTTCCTTTGTTTATTTTGAAGCTGCTGTATGGAAGAACTAAGTTGTTTTTTTATTAAGTTTAATCAGCAACAGATTATCTGTTTAGCCATGCTGCCAATATGTGATGAAAGTGTATGAGTCTTAATGAACCGTTGCTGATTCTGCTGAAGCGTTTTTCTGTCAAATTCGGTGAAATGAGTTTTCTAATTCATGATCAATAATCTTTTTTTGAGGTCCCTTTCCAAGTGTTTCATTAAATATATTCAGCAGTAGTACTGTTTAATCTGTTTTTAAGAGTAGATCACTTGATTATCTTATGAAGCATGCTGTTAATTTGCAAAGTAGAAAGTGTATTAAACTTAATGAACCATTGCTGCTTTGCCGAAGCTTTTTTCTATCGAATTTGGCATAACGGGGTTAAATTGAATCTGCAATGGTCGTGTTAAATCTGTTTTGAAGAGTAGATTACTTGGTTATCTGTTGAAGTCTGCTGTTAATTTGCAAAACTGTAAGGATCTTTATGAACTTATGCTACTTTGCTGGTGCATTATCTATCTAATTTGGTGTAATGGGTTTTCAATTTTACGACAAATAATGTTGTCTTAAGGTACCCTTTTCAAGTTATTGATTTAATTTAATCAGCAATAGTCCTGTTCAATCGATTTTCAAGATTAGTTTACTTAATTATCTGTTGAAAGTTTGCTGTTAAGTTGCGAAAATGTTAGTGTATTGATCATAATGAACCATTTCTGCTCTCCTGGAACATTTTTCTATCCAATTTGTTTAGATGGGGGCTTCAAATATGCAATCAATAATTTTGTTTTAGCTATCCTTATCGAGCATCTTAGATTCAAACTTTTTTTGAGCCATGATGTTAAAAACAATGCTGCATGATTGTTTGCAGTATGGATTCACAAATTAAGTTTGCTGTGGGGGTGAAAATTATGGGAAGGACGGGATCGAGAGGTCAAGTGAGAGTCAAGTTTTTGGATGATCAGAATCGTTTTATTATGAGGAACGTGAAGGGACCGGTCAGGGAGGGAGATATTCTCACCTTGCTCGAGTCTGAGAGGGAAGCTAGGAGGCTTCGTTGATCACTTCCTCTTATCTCCGTTTTGTTACGTTATTAATGTTTATGTTGCGCAAGTAGCTAGCTGTTTCTTATTTATGAAAGGTATCCAATTTTTCAAATCTAGACTTGAATTTTAGGAGACTTTTTGTCTCACGCTACAGTATCGTTACAGTATCTAATTTCACCGTCACCGCTGTTTTTACGCTAACAACAGGTAAACGCACCGCCCATTCAAACTCACCCTAAGTTGATTTTTGAGATTATAATTTTCATGACCCGTTAATTTCTGCTGTTTCAAAATGTTATCCATTTCTAAAAGTTGCTTGAACGTGACTGGAACCTTTTCCTTTTGTTACAAATTATGATTCATTTTATTTTTTTAACAATTTTATTATATGTTCTGATTATATCAATTTTTTATACAATATTTAAAACTACTTATAGTTCTCAATCCATAATTAGTAAGATAATACGTTTCAGTATATTCAAACTCATGTTTAGTAATAATGTCCATACCAATCGATCAAGATTTAATCGGCAATTTGGATCCATTTTAAATAGTTTCATTACTTCCAATTAATTTCTTCGCTTTAATTTGATTATATGTTTGATTATTTGAAGGTAAGGAATATTTTCATTTTTGTTTTTTGATTGAGGATTCGTTTATCAGAGTAATTGGATTTAAGTGTAATTACTTATAATTACACAAGAGTGACATGTTTGGTAACTATTATAATTGGCAAGTCCCACCGAATTGGATGTAATGGGAGCACTCTAATTACACTTTCCAATTCTTAGGAGGAGGGTAAGAATTTGAATAATTACTCCGATAATTACACTCAAATCCAATTTAAAAAAGATATTTGTATGCAATTTATAAAATTGTATTATAAACATAAACATGAACGGATGCTTAGGATTGTTATGCTCAAACTTTTGTAAATTCTAAAAAAGTATATTATAAAACTAAATTGTGTACTTTATAATGTAATAACAAGTAATTATATCACTTAAAACTTAAAAAGTTTGTAAAGTTATAACTAAAAAGTTTATTATAAAAAATAATTTACATGTTATAAAAATATTATAATATATTTATTTATAAAAAATATGAAAAAAATACGAACATAATTTATTTATATATCCATGTTATATATTATAAAAATAATATACTTGTTTTAAAAAATGTTATAGGTTATTTTATCATGATTTATTTGTAAAAAATTATTTTATAAAGTTATAGCATAAACTTATATTATATAAAATATATTATGAAAGTTATTAAACAATTTATAAAACCTTATTATATATCATAAATTTTATATTATTTTTTACATAATTTATATGTTATAGATAATAATATAACCTAGCATAAGAATTTTTTCAATTTATGTTTATAAATTTTTTTTATAATTAAAGCCATAGATTATTAGGATTGTGAATCAAATATTATAAGATTGTGCTACCTAATGCTGTCCAAATAGACCCTAATCAAATTTTTGCGTATTAGTGTTCATGTTCAATGTTGATGACTGTTTCTCCTAGCTATGTCATCTCCAATGATCAAATTTGTGTCTTCCCTTAATAATATAATGTTACCATTACATTAAAGATTTGTTAATGAATTTTTGCATTTTAATATGTTAGTTTTTTTTACAGTTGTCACTATATTAGCACACCAAATGGCGGACTATAAATTGTGTGACATTTCAAGGTGAAAGAAAATAAAATCCAAGAATTAATATTATTATTGTTTTTTATAAACTTTTATAATTTTAGTAAATTTAGAATTTGGTTCTTACATTTTTATTTCTAAGAATTTAGTATTTACTTTTCAGATTTTAAATTTTTAATTTAAATAATACAATTAAAACTATTTAGTTAAATTTGGGTTCATTGTAACATCATTTTTTTAATTACAGGTTACTAATTTTTTTTCTTTCAAAATTACATACAAAAAATTTTAATAATAAAAATTAACAACTATACTTAAATTTTGAAATCTAAAAAGTATAGAGGTTAGTTTTTGAAAATAAAAATACATGAATTAAATTTCAAATTTGTGAGGAGTACAAAAATTTAGGCATATTTTAACTTTTTATTATTATTATATAGCAGAATCCATCACAAAATTGTGAAAAAAATATATTCTATTACATTTCAAAAGAGCAATTATATTGTTAAAACTTTAGCCTTATTGAACGATAGTGGTTAAATTTATTAAGTTATGTTATTTACATAATATGATGCGACAAATATATTATATTATGTGTAACGTCATGTCAACTTGTTATATTCACAGGATACTAAAAAAGATCTAGTTAATTGATTTAATAGTTATCATTTGTGTCAAGACTAAAAATTTAAAATTCAACTGTTGGTTAGACCACCAATTTTCATTTCAAATTCGACTGTCAATTTGATTGGTCCAAAAGAAGAAAATTTCTAAAAAAAAAAGTAAAAATAGAAAAACTCAAAAAAATCAGAATTTGTTTTAAAAAGTTTTCAAACACAAATAAATAATAACATCATTTGTACATTTCAAATTTAATTAAAAAATAAAAAACGTGAACAATTAACCCTAAAAAACTCATTAAGACATTTCAGTCCGAAATTAAAAAATTAAAAATACATTAACAAAGTTAAGTACTTAACAACTAATTTAAAACATCATAATCCATAATCCAAACTTAAATAAATAAAATAGGTTAGATCTTCATTAACATTTCAATTGTCTTTATTACCTTATTGATAGTTGGTTCCACCACCACACATGAATGGCTAGTCATTCATATCATTCCCTCTGTTCGAGCCTCCCTCCTAGTGTCGAGATTGCTTCCAATATCCCCATTTTATTGACCCATTTCCTCTCCATCAGCATGGACCACACCAAGGACCAACTCGAGAGCCTTGTCTGTAATATCCCAAAAATTACTACAGTAAGAAAGTAAGATAATATTTTTGATATAGTAAAATAAAGAAATAAAGTGATAAAAAGGGTAATTTTGAGTTATGTCAACATTAAGAAGTAAATTATGACATATTAATTCAAGAAAGGACTAAATCACAAAAGTGAGAAAAGTTTTGTTGCCCAAGGGTAAATACTCAAAATTTGAGGGGTTAAAGTGAAAATAATAAAAGTTGAAGGACCAATAGTGCAAATATTTTAAGGTTGGAATAATCTAGAAACTAAAGAAAATGGATGAATTAGGACCAATTTGAATAGGTGAAGAATTATGAGGGACTAAATCATAATTTTACCAAATTAAGTAATGACTCAAGGATGGAATTTTAAAATATCATTAAGGGCAAAATGGTCATTTAGAAGAGAGAGAAATCTAGAAGATAATGATGATGTTGGAGATATTTTAGATTAATTAAATAAATAAATATTAGTTTATTAATATTTTAATTTGATTTTTAAATGATATTTTATTATTTTATTATTTAGTATATATAAGTGGAAAGAAAGATGAAAAGGAACCAACCCACCATCTTTTCCATGCAATTCACGTTAGAAGAGAAGAGAAGAAAGAAAGTTTTGCTTTTTTTACAAATTGGTCCTTTCACCAAAAAAATTCACCATTTTCACTTAGAAAATTTCCATAGCCATCAAGAGAGAAAGATAACAAGGAGACTATGGGGAGCTAGAATATCAAGTTGGATTCAAGAAATTGAAGCTGGAGGAGAGAGAAAATCAAGTTAAAGGTTGAAATCAGTAGGACAAGGTAAGAACATTGAGATTTCAATATATTTTCTAAGTTTGATATTATTGAAATAGCATGGAAAAGATGTTATAGTAGAGTTTTCTTATATAAATTCTTATGTTCTTGATATATTAGTGAAGAAAAATAAGTGAAAGTGATGAGAAATATTATAGAGAAAGGGAATAAGGAAGTTATAAACTTAGTAATTAACATTTTGCACTAAAATAGTTTGGGACAGCAGCAGTAGGTTAATTTTGAAAAATCACCATAAATTGTGGAAATAAAATTAGAGGATGAAAAAAATATGGAATGAAATCTTACTGAGTCTAGTTTCTCATGAAAGAAACGGTGTAAGTAATGGAATTGTAAATCATGAGATATAATAGATTTTGTGAGACAAGGTCAGAATGATTTTGGGTTCCCCTGTTCTGACTTTTGAAAATCATAAAAAAATGTACAAAAATAATTATGGGTTATAATTTATATGTTTAAAATTCTTAAATAGTCTATTTTCAATATAAACAAACGGGGATATCATCTGAATTCTGTACAAGGAGATAATTAAGTTTTAGTGAAGAAGGGTCGGAACTGTCAAATAGCAGAACAGGGGTGACTTTAAAGAATAAACTGTACTTATTGGATAAATAAAAAATTATGAAAATTTTATGGTAAGAAGATATGTGAGTCTAGTTTCAATGAAAATTATCATATCCTAATTTGGAGTTCTTTAGCTTAAGATAAAAATAATTTAGTGGCTATGACTCAAATGGACAGTTTTGAATAAATTTACAAGTAAATAGTAAAATCATAGATAATGTTACTTATAAGCATATTATATAAATTAAGGATGTGGAATGGAGAGGAGGAGGAGGAAAATATATATATGATTATTCAGCTAGCATGGATAATTTGCACGTTTTAGGCTCAGGGACTAAATTGAATAAAAATAAAACTTTAAGGGTAAATTTGTAAAAATGTCAAAAAGTGACCAAATTGCATGAAATGAATTGTTTTATTATTTAAATTGGTAAATTGAATGAAATATTAATTTAGATCAAGATTGGGTGGAAATTTGAGAAAATTAGAAAATTTCCAAAATGTCCCTGAATTTTAGTATTTCTGAAATTTAGCTTGGTAAGTTCGTATGAACTATATTCTGTATAATTTTAGTTGAAGTGAATGCTATTTGGTAATGAATATTATATATATGTGTGTGTTTTATTATTAGAATTGAATTATTATTGGTAATATGTACAATTATTCGATGCATTGAAATGATTATCAGAAGCTCGATTGAGTTGGAAACTTGTTGGAGATATATCACATTATCCATTGGTTCTATCGATAATTTTGGATGATTTGATTCTGGTTATAATGGCATGTACAAGTGAAATTGGTTAACGTTAGCTCATTAATGTTTTGATTTTGATTGATTATAAATATAAATGCTTGATGAAAAGAAAAGTCTGAAAATTAATTAGTAAACTCGGGTAATACTTTATAACCCTATTCTGGCGATAGATATGAGTTAGGGTGTTACATTGTCAACTTAAAACAAAGCGTAAGGAATAAATGATATGGTATATAATTTTTTTTATGAATTGGTGATAAGACACAGAGATGTACATAAAGTTGGAGATGTTTTGGAAGTGGAGTGGTTAACGGAGAAGGAGACAAAAATAGTTTAATTTTACGATTGAAATTTAAGTCATTAAAATGACATGAATTTAGTGTTCACGGGTTAGTTTTTAATTGCCTTAAATGTTCATGTCGGATAATAATTAAGAAATTAATTTAAGTGATGGAATGGAAGTAAAAAAGATAAAATGACACGAAAAATAGTAAAAGAGTCAAAATAAGAATATTCCTATAATACAAGGGCCAAAAATGATATTATTATTTTTTTCCATACAAAATTCATGATGAACTTGAATCGGTTTAAATAGGTATATAAAGGATTGTAAAATAAAGTCTTTACGGAAAGAGCACTTGGGTGCTTAAAGGTAACACTGGAATCTGGATTAGGTCATGTCATTGGCAATCATCAAATTAAGAGTACGTTTGGTTCGCTGTATTGGATTAGAGGTGTATTAAATTAGAGGTGTAATAGAATAGAGGTGTAATGGAATAGAGGTGTAATAGCAAATCAACTGTTTGGTTGGATGTAATGGAATAGAGGCATAATAGTAATTTTGTGTTTGGTTGAATGGAATAGAGGTGTAATAGCATAATGGAAAAAACTAAAATGACTAGAATACCCTTAGCATAAATTTGTTTTGGTAAATGATTATTGTTATTGTTATTTAAATTTTAATAAGATTATTAATATCAATAATAAATAATTTAATCATATTTAAACATAATTATTATTAAATATATTATAATTAAAATATATAATTTAATAAAATTCTTAATAATTAATATTTTTATATGAATTTACTCAAATCATAATATATGATACTGTAAAATATAAATTAACATAATTATTATTAAATATATTATAATTAAAATATATAATTTAATAAAATTCTTAATAATTAATATTCTTATATGAATTTACTCAAATCATAATATATGATCCTATAAAAGAAATTTGAAATAATTAATATTAAATATATTTTAATTAAAATATATGATTTAATAAAATTTAAAATAATTATAACTAATAAATTATATTTTATGAATTTGTATAATTTAAAATAATAATTATTACATATAATTTAATAATAATATATAATTTCATAAAATTCTTGATAATAAATTTTCTTATATGAATTTATACAATTTAAAATAATTAATATTAAATATAATTTAATAGTGATATATAATTTCGTAAAATTCTTAATAATAAAATGTTCTTATATGAATTTACAAAAATCAATATATAACTTGAGAATTATATTCTGCATAAACATAATTAACTTATATTAATAAAAGGTTAGATGAAAATGAAATTGTACATCATAATCCATATGTTATATAGTTTTACAACATCAAAAAGTTTGAACATTGATATTTAATGGTGAGAAAGAAATCTTCTGACCCATTCCAATCGGGCAACAGAAGGTAAACTAAAAAAACGATAATTTGAGTTGGATGATCGGGAATTTTACTTAAAGCATCATACCGCTGATCGTTGGTTAAACCTTCAGTTGACTATAAGGCTGAATATAAATTTGAAGCTTTCTCTTCCATCTTTTGATGTTCTTCTGACTTCTACTGAACTACCACCTCGGAGGCAATACTCCTACTGATTTGATCGCCAACGGCCTGGATTTTTTCCCCCAACAAAGTGGCAGCCTCATCAAATAAAGAATACACATTATCACGAGCATCAGATTTCTTCTCTCTTGTTTGAAGATGAGGAACCCCCTTGGTCTTTATCTCCTCGCGGATCTGTACCAGAAACATCCATGTCGTCTAAAGAGACGTCAGCTTCGCAGTCATAGAATGTGTTTCTCTCTTCATTCATATCTGTAGTACGTACATCCTCAGCATGTATTTCTTCAAGAACATCAGCAGCTGTTTGAGCGTCTTTCCTAGTCGCTCGATCTCTTGCGTATATGGCAGTAAGCTGGTTGTAGTAAGGGAAAGAACGATGTCTGAACTAAGAGGCTTCTTTGTGACTCTAAAAAAAATGAGGAAATCATATTAGTTATAAGTTTGTAAAAAAACAAATAAATACTTGAAATACATTTTACCTTTACATAGGATTCCCAAACTGCATCTTCAGCAACAACGAGCTGCCTATGCTCGTCCCAACCAAAGCCGCTATTATTTTGGCCATTAAGCATGTCATAGACGACTGACCATTCCCTTTTTAGGCACCTAATCCGAGATTCAATATTTGGTTTCGCCTTCATCATTGCTCTTGGTAAAGCCTTTTCTAGTATTTTCTCTAGCTCGTTCAAATAACCGGCTTTGAACCCGGTATCAGCATTAAATGTTCCTACATTGTGCAAATCCACCATGCAAGAAACCAAGGCTGCATCTTCTTCTGGAACCCATTTTCTTTTGCTTCCTCGAAAAGCTTGAGAATAAGCATGTGATTGTGGAACACCTGACATATTTATCTTAAGAAAAAAAAAACATTATTTACTATTTTTAATGTAACACCCCTTACCCGAGACCGTCTCCGGAATCGAGTACGAGATGTCATCCAATTTAACTTACCGATTCGGAGCATAAAAATTTGCTTTTAAAATTAAATTCACTGTTCATAACAACACTGTCCACCTGCGCAACTGTCACTAATTTAATTATAACTTGAGTTAAGAAACTCAAAATTTAAATCCGTAAATTTTCCGTGAAACTAGACTCATATTCCTACTTACCATAAAAGTTTCAGAATTTTTTACTTAGCACATTAGTACAGTTTATTCATTAAAGTATCCCCTGTTTCACAGCTCGACAGATCTGACCTCTTGGCGCTAAAAATCAAATATCTAATTGTACAGAATTCATATAAGGTTACCATTAATTTATTTTGAAAATAGACTCACTAAGGAATCTAAAAATATAAATTATGACCTATAATTATTTCTGTACAATTTATAATTATTTTCTAAAGTTAGAACAGGGGACTTCAAAAACCATTCTGACCCTGTCTCACTAAAATTTAAATATCTCAAAATATAAAATTCCTTTGCCTACACCGTTTCTTTCATGTAAAAATAGACTTGATAAGCTTTAATTCTATATATCATTCACCCTCTAATTCCATTTCTACTATTTATGGTGATTTTTCACATTCACGTCACTGCTGCTATCAAAGAAACTGCTTCTTTGAATTAGTTACCATTTAAACATACATAACTCCAAAACATATTCTTTAATAACTACTTCAATAGCTAACATTAGCCATATCATTTGGACATGCTCAAAATGATTAAGACTCTATACATGCCATAGTTTAAACATTTTGAAAAGCACATAATACCGAGATGGTTATGATAGTGTGATACGAGCTCCGACGGTCCACTATTCGATCAAGTTCAAATCACTATAAAACAAAGGAAAGAAAGAGATGTGTAAGCTATAAATAGCTTAGTAAGTTACATGTAAACAATAATTACTCAATTAATAATTAACACTTTTAACATATAACTAATCAAAATATTTCTTAGCAATTTCAATCACTTACACATACACAATCCTACCAATTTACTTGCATATACATTTTCACACTTAACATTTCATATTCACTTTAATTCATTATTAATCTCGTTGAACACTTGGAATATACACGGATACGTAGAGATTTAGCACATAAGTGCCACACTGATATGTAGCCGAAGCTACCACTGATATGTAGCCGAAGCTACCACTGGATGTAGCCAAAGCTACCACTGAAATGTAGCCGAAGCTACCACTGATCAATAACACTGGAAATGTCCACGGGTCTGCTCACACAAGCTGTCAGGTGTCTGCAACACATGCTAGATCACCCAGCACCCGGGACTCACTGTAACACTGTAACACTGGTCTCTAGTGACATGTCACTTGTATCCAATTCTATTCCTAAGTTCAACCGGGAATTTACACTTAACACTTTATTTTCAACACTTTATCACTTGAATAATTCATGAACAACTTTCCTTCCACATTCAATATTAATTCACATATCAAATATAATTCACAATTTATACAAATATAACTATTATTTACATATAACTTACCTCGGATGCAAAACGACTATTTTTGTAATTTAGTCGATAACTTTCTCTTTTCCCCGATCACTTGCACTATTTCTTCTTTCTTGATCTATATTAACACAATTTAATACATTTTATCAATATTCCATTCAAATACAATTCATACACAACATTTTGACACATTTACATTTTTCCCCATAACTTTTCAAAAATTCCACTTTTGTCCCTAAGTAAAATTCTCTAAATTCTTAAATTTCAAACTTCACTAAATCATATTTCATGCTCATAACGGGCCTCAATTTCACAAAATCACAACTTTATGCACACTTTACCATCTTTCACAATTTAGCCCTTTTTCAACATTTTTCATTGAAATTCATCTAGTAAAACTTGTAATTAACACTTCAAACATTCATTATCTAACATCACTAATCAATTTACAATTATATCATGAATGGGTCAATTTTTAAACTTTAATTTCATTTAAATTAAATGGTAGAAACATGAAATTCAAGCTTCAATAAGCATAAAAATACGAAAATAATTAAAAACGGGGCAAGAAATCACTTACAATTGAGCTTAGGAAAATCAAAACCCTTAACTATGGTAACCTGAAACTTTCGGCAGCAAGCTTCTGATTTTTTTGAAGAAGATGGACACTTATTTTCTCTTTATTTTGTCTTTTACCCAATTTGGACAAAAATGCCCTTGACCCATTACTTAGATATTTTTCTAGAAATACCCTTTGTGTCCATAACACTAATTTATGGTCTAATTGCCACATAAACACTTCCAATTTCATGCAATAATTCAATTAAGTCATTTAATCACTAATTAGACACACTTTGCATTTTTCTCAATTTAGTCCTAAAAATTCAATTAAGCACTAAAGTATTAAAATTTCCTATCCATATTTTCACACAATATTTCAATCAATCAGTAACTAATAAAAATTTATAAAATTAAACTATTTCACTTCAGATTTGTGGTTACGAAACCACTATTCCGATTAGGCCCTATTTCGGACTATCACATTTAATATCATGAATAAAAAGGTGAACAGTTTAGCCCTAAAATTATATCGTTAGTTTGATATAAATTTATCTTGATAACACATCCTGAATGAAAAGATAATTAAATTATAATTCAACAAAGTTTAGTACAATACAAAATTTTAATCAAACACCACTAAAGTTTCATAAACTAGATACCTAAAGTAACATCAACAAATCAATTCAAACTCAATTTGTCTCTAAACCTAACTAATTTCTAGATGCTTGCCATTCATTGAACATTTGGTTGGCTAGTTCCATCCTCCAAGTAGCCCAAGCATCCGAAGGATGAATATTTGTGATATTCGGTTCATCGTCATCCACCACATTAGTAGGTAATCCTTCTCCCACATCCGCTTCAATAGGATCAATACTCATATGGGTTCGAATAAAATTATGGAGCAAACAACATGCAATAATAATTCTATTGTGTACCCTTACAGGATAGAATGATGGACTCCTAAGTATTCCCCATCTAACTTTTAATAAACCAAAGCATCTTTCAATAACATTACGTGCTGAGGCATGTTTCATATTAAAAAACTCTTGCGTAGAACTTGGCTGATAACCCTGACGCCACTCGTTCAAATGATATCGTTGTCCTCTAAAAGGTGCAAGAAATCCCTCACAATTTGTGTAGCCAGCATCAACTAGATAATAACAATCTAAAAAATAATTTTTTTTAAAATGATTAATTCAGCACAAAAAAATTTTATCTTAATGAATAATTCAAAGTCCTCTAACTATCTACTTTACCATGAGGAACTTTTAGTCCATGTGTCCTACTAATGGCATCTCGAAGAACACGTCCATCAGCAATTGAACCTTCCCAACCAGGAAGAACGTAAACAAATTGCATATCAGGTGTACAAACACCTAGCATATTTGCTGCTATGTCACCTTTTCGCGTTCGATATCTAGGTTTATCAACTGTTGGAACCCTAATCTTGATGTGGGTTCCATCAAGAGCACCTAAGCAATTCTATATCAGATGATATAAAACCTTGAGTTAGAATACTAATTTAAATCTAAAAATCAACTAAATGTTGTACAAACTATATATAAAACTCAGTTCAATACCTTAAACCATTTCCACCTTGTGTCAGAAGAATCAGCTGTAATTGGCTCCGCCTTTTTAAATAACACATCTTGTAAGCGTATGGCAACATTTAAAACACTATGAAATGCTCTGCTAACAGTTTCCCCGGACCTTCTAAAGTGATGCTTGATAACTCGATTTTTCAGGTGATGGGAGATGATATGTAAAAACATTGCCACTTGCTCATCAACAAGCATGTTTCTGGACGACTTCAATCCCCCTAACGATTCTAACATCTCACATAGTTTAAAAAAAGTAGTTCTATTCATCCTAACCTGTTCAATACAGGTCTCGTCACTAGCATATACAAGCCTTTTCACATAATCCCGTTTTGCATAAAAATCTAAGGTGTAGGACCTAATCATTGGTCTATAAGTATGTAGGTTAAGGCTGGCACCCATTCTAAATAAGAACCAAATCGCAATTCTACAGATTTCCAACTATATTGTCAATGCAGCACCAATTCTTTTACGCCTCACACTTTGTGCAATTAAAGGCAGACGAGCCATTACTACAACATATTAAAATTAGAACTCAGTATCAATCTCCTGAAGTTGCAATTACACATTATCAATATATTTATAAATTATTAAAATTTTCATCTTCATAATTAAAATTTGTAGGTATATGTATAATTGAACTAAAATTAATTGTTGGTATTTGTTAGATTATAACTAAACTCATTATGATTTAATAAATTATAAAGCATGTTCAAATTTGTAGCTTTTGCTTTTGGGTTCAAAAATAATTTTCAAAAATAATTTTGATTTAGAAAGTTGTTAGTTTGGTATTACATACGGCTCTCACACTTTTGAGAAGCCATTTATGAAGTAATACTATACTAGGCTTAATAATTATTAATCAAATTTTTTTACCAAATTTATTACTAATCATTAAATTTAAGGTAAATTACACCTAAGGTAATTAAATTGTTAATATATTTAGCTAATATGTCTCAACATTTCTAAAAACTTAAAATTTGAAACTGTAAAAATAGACCTTCAAATTAGTTAACTAACTATTAAATCAACATTATAAATGTTTATTTAAAATTTATTTTTTAGACTTTAGAGAAACAAATTATTAAAATAAATCTCGTATAAGATATCTTTTTCAATTAATAAAATAGCTAATTCATTTAATTTTTGTTGAGATATTGTTAGTCTTCAGTAAGATTTTATCAATTTTAATTTTGAGAACATTTTCTCCGTTGCTGTAACAAAAACATGAGTAATTAACATTATACGCATTTGAAAAGGAACGAACTCTTTATGAATAATTATGTCAATTGAGTGTCATTTTATAATTTGATAATTTATTTGAAAATAATATTATAATCAATTCGAATTAAATAAGAAATTTGAATATTATTATCAAGTATAAAAATTTGCGTTAGCATTTTAATCGGTTGATGTACCGAATTATATTTTAATTAAAATCTGAAGATTTAATCTTAAATTTGGACATTATATAAAAATCGAAATTGGAACTTGATTGATTGTTTGAGTCTTTAATAATTAATTCAATAATTAAAAATAGAGAGCTTATTATATAAAAAAAGCCTTGTAAATTAATTCAATAATTATTTGACTCTTTAATAATAACAACATAATTAACCCTATAAAATAATATCAAAACTTGCAAAACTGCAATTAATAATGGCCAAAACAAGCAGGAACCAGAACCTATAAAATAATATCAAAACAGACGCAACAATTTCCCCTTTCATCTTCTACTCACTAACAACAACTAAACAATTTCTGAATTGAAAAAACAGCACTAACAACATTTTCCACTGTAAACTCCTTCAAACAACAGCAGAGTATCACAAAACTATCTGAATTTAAATGGCAATTCACAAGTCTGGATCAGTCATTAAGCTAACTTAGAAAATGTAGCCGTAATTGCTCACTGCCTCAAGTCTGCAGTTAAGCTTATTAACTTTGATTGCAACCAAAATGAACCTAATGGTTCTGTACTACTACCTATGAAATAATAAACATAGCTTAAACAACTTCAATTAACATACTTGCATGCCTTAAAAGTCTTTGGATTACAAAACAAAGGAAAAGAGACAACAATATTCCATGTATCAGATGTAAGATATCTATCAAACCCAACACCATTCCACCTAAGCTAAGCAAACTGGAAAAAAATCTAGCCAAAAGAGCAGAGCATTACTAACAACAAAATATAAACAGACCAAACAGACCAAGACGCAACAACAACTAAAATTACGCAAAATCTCCATTGTTTGGAATTTGAGCAGATTAAGTATGCCAAACAACAACTAAACAATCATAAAGCTCATTAGCATGCCAAAGAACAAAAACAACAGATCGAAAGCAGTTAAGTAGGAATAGCAAGGGAGAGCAGATTCGTCCCCTCAAGTTTCTCTTCACAAATTGCAGAGGAGTTTTACTTGGGGAGGAAAACTAACCTGTAACCAGGGAAATCGGGGAAGAGTTCGATGAACAACAACCTGTAATGAGAAAGGGAAATCGATTAACTCCCACAAAGGCAAGAACCGAAACAAATAATGCAATACAGGCAAGAACCGAAACAAACTATTTAGCCCTAAAATTATGTATTCCAATCGAACATGCAAAACAATCTTTGGAAAAACCTCTGGAAAACTAACCGGGTGAATGCAAAATCGGGCAAGATTGCGATGAAGAAGGTGTCTAAAATAAGAAAAGGGAAATCGATTTGGGTTAGTGAACAGTTAAAATAAAACAGCAAATCGGTTCCTCCTTCTTGATAAAATGAAGAAAATCAAAGAAACAAACTCAAATCAATGACGGACTGAGTGGAAGGGAAAAGAACTTACCTGTGCAAGGAGGCGTCGGAGAATTTGAAGGCTGAGGACGAGGGCAAAAAACGAAAAAGCAGAGAAGGGGAAAACACGGATTAGGAAATCGGGGATGAGGGAGCGTAATAGTTATTACGCGCAATAACTACATAGGGGGTAACCGATTACACGCGGATTGGGATTCCAGCGAACCAAACGGTGTAATAGTAGTGGGCCCGCTGCATAGGGGGAATACGCATGCATTCCCCCCAACCAAACGCGTTGTAGGTGTTTACCATGAGAAAACTAGTATACTTTAAAATCAAATCATGAATTAAGCCTAACAAGGATAAGAATACAAATTTTTTTGAAGTAATTTAGTTTTGGGTAAACTATTTGTTTTTGTCACTTAACTAAAAAAAGTTACAATTTGGTTACTAAGCTATTTGAAAGTTTTAATTTAAGTAAATAAATTATTCAAAAGCTTTTATTTAAGCCACCGGGCTGTTAAGTTTTTTTTTTTAACTTTCATTAGCGAGCGCTAAGCAATAATTCGATAATTGGTATAGTGGATCAATACCCATCAATGGGTAAAAGAACATATCCAAGTCGTTTTGACAATCGGTGTCGGAGATCGGAGAAAAAAGCTATTTAAATTTTGGTTTGCAAATTCGTTATGTCCGAAGCTATTTCTTGAAAAAAATGAATTGTATAAGAGAAGGAAAAAAGAACTTTCGATTAATGCAAACAATCAGTGGGAGCAATATAACATCTATTTTAAGTTTTTAACAATTCGATGACTTAAATAAAAACTTTCGAATAATTCAGTAACCAAATTGTAGCTTTTTTTAATTAAGTAATTAAAACAAAAACTTACCTATAATTTAGTGACCAATGATATAATTTACTTTTTAGTTTTTAATTCATCCCTTCAATCTCTACTAGGACGATGAGCTATCAAAGATAATAAACATTTTAGTTTCCACAAAGCACATTTCATAGTCAGCTTTACTTCTTCGAAAAATACCCGCGATAAACAGAATAATTACTGCTATCAGCAATAGATATTTTGATTTATAAAAAATACATTTCACTTTTTTTTTTCAGAAGATAATATTCATTTCAGTTTAGTGAAGGTCCATCACATCGTTTCATGCCAAGGCCCAGATCAGAGCACCAATTTATATAATTATATTGAACTTTCGCATAATATGCCTCAAAATTTGAAAATAACACGGAGAGGAGGTGCAAACCTTCAAGCACTACTAGCTGTAACTTTGATCCGAAGGAGCAGTTTTTCCTTTTAACTATTTCGAAAGCATATGGTTGCAAAAATTATATAATCTATTGCTGATAAGTGTAAATTACAAAACTTTGATGGTTAGGAAAGAAAATAAGTGGAAAACTAACAAAGGGCACAACTGCAAAATCATGAACCTTTGAAGACCAGAAATTTGATTCTTGGTTGTCCGAACTCCAGACTTTTCCCCCCCTTTCTTCCCTGTCTCTACAGCTTTCTTTATTTGGGTTCTACTGTATGGAGCTCTCACTCTCCCACTGTTCTTCCCTTGGAATTTCAGCTGTAAATCCTCATTGCAAGGCCTCATCTTGTCACCCCAAGGCAATACCCAGTAAGCTCAATGCCAAGCATTTTGATTTGTCTTTGAAATGCTCCAAATATGGTGTTTCAGTTGGGCTTTACGATTATTCAAGTTGCTCAAAACATGTTCCAGCTAGGAAATTCAAGCGTAATTCAATCCGGGTATGTCTTGTTATCTCAAACTCCTAGTTCAACTTCTTTTTGTTTTTTGGGTTTCTGTAGGTTATGCTTGCGAATCTGCAATTGAGAATCCAAAATTTGAATGTTAATATGGATTTGGGTTCTTTTTGAAGACTTGAACTTCTTGGAGTTACCAATTTATCTTGGAGAATAAACTTGCTATAGGTTTTCCAGTTAAATGTGAATCCAAAGCAAACTGATAATTGATTGAAATTGAAATTCAAAAATCTTTATTTTTGAAATAAATGCTTTGTTTGTTTGTTTGTTTGTTTTTGTTTCAAACACATCTTTTAGTTTTTGCTTTTGTAAACAAAAAGCAAGTGGTAAAGCATCATCCATATTATGTCTAATTTCATTCAGACTGAGAATTTTTGTTTCAAGTCCGTTGATGCTATTAATGGCTTTCTTTTACAAGATTTAGAACCATTTTTGATTGGCTAGTGATCCAATAGTACAAGTCTTGAGCTTGCAAGCTCAAAACAGCTTGTCAATTTAACAAGGTCTATACGGTTAGGACTGTTTGGCAATTCACCCCTCCCCGTACCATACTTAATGAAACAATAATTTCATATTTATTCATGTTAACTATGACCTGGTGAGAATCAATGAGTCTACATGTGGTATGTGGCATTATTGTGATGTGAATGTGGCTTATACCAGGCTTGCAGTCAAGTTGGTGCTGCTGGGTCTGATCCAATGCTGAACAAGATTTCGTCTTTCAGAGATGCGTGCTGGAGGTTTTTAAGGCCCCATACTATACGTGGAACGGCCCTAGGATCAGCGTAAGAATTTATGGCTGAAACAATGATTTAATATGGTTAGTTAAATAATTGTGTTCAGGTTTACTTTAAGTGAAAGTTGTTGTCAATTCTGTTGACAGTGCTTTGGTGGGAAGAGCATTAATTGAGAACTCAAATTTGATCAAGTGGTCCCTGGTGCTGAAGGCATTCTCCGGTCTTATAGCTCTAATATGTGGAAATGGTTATATAGTTGGCATCAATCAGATCTATGATATTGGCATTGACAAGTATGTATCACGTATTCGTAAAAACAATTTAGAGCTCAAGTGGAAGTGTAGGTAGCGACTTATTTAACATCCTTGAAATTTAAATCTGAGGTGCCAAGTAACACAACTACTGTAATGCACATTTATGTGCTGCAATATTTAGCAGAAAGAGAGGCTGTTATCTAGACTGGATCATTACTTAGAAAACACCCAGTTCTTTTTCATCTAACATGGATAGATTTTTATTATTGAACATGTTCTTTTTCTGTTAAGGTCATGGGTTATGGATCAAGTCACTGGACTATTCATGGTAAAGTTTGCTTCATTTGATGAAACCTTCCTCTTATTGTGATTCTACCACAAGAATAACCTAAGATGAATAGTATACGAAACTCGTCACTGGGAGCTCCTAACCTTAGAATAAATATTTGTAGTTGGCACGTAGATGTTAATATTACTAAAGTAAAGTGATTTATCTTCTTCCCATCTTTGGCGCTTTTGACTTCTTGTCTTGCCCACAAAGGCACCTGTAACAAGTTCTTTTTGAATTTTTGAGAATGCTTTTTTATTGTATAGCTGTGTTATAGTTTCAGTCTTGGTTTGTAGATCATGTAGGTAACTGTACAAGTGCATAGCTTCTTAAAGAAAATTTGAGATTTCAAGATTTTATTATGGGGGATTTACTAGTGACTTAAAGTGCTGAGAATTTAAATAACCTTTTTTTTTCTCCAATTTGCAGGGTAAATAAACCCTACTTACCCATAGCTGCAGGGGATCTCTCAGTTCAATCAGCATGGTTCTTGGTGATATTTTTTGCAGTGACTGGCCTTCTGATTGTTGGATACAACTTTGGCCCATTTATCACATCGCTTTACTCACTTGGTCTTTTCCTGGGCACTATCTATTCAGTTCCTCCATTTAGAATGAAGAGATTTCCTGTTGCAGCATTTCTAATAATTGCCACGGTATTTTTTTTATGTTATTTTTGTGAAGCACATATTGTTTATTAACATGAAATATGAAGCTGACAAATAAGGGTTGCCTGAAACTGATCACATGTTAAGTGTGGACAAAAAATTCTTCTCGGTAGTAGAAAATGAAGCAATTCATTGCAGAAGTCATCAGAGAGAAGCTTATATCATATTTCAATCCTTGTGTCTGGTGCATTGGTTAATTGAATTTTATGCAGAATAAATGTTGATTGATTTGGGTCCAGAATTGGTTGTAAAACAGAAATGAAGTCTGGTCAGTGAGTGGACCAGCTTAATGATCTTAATAGTTGTTGGTTTTGTAATAATTACCTTAACCTACATGGAAATGGTACCCTTTTGCATTAATTGGCACCATCATTTACTACTGCAAAAACTTGTCATGTTTGTTTCTAAAGGCATTATTGGAAAAAATCTTAAGAAATTGAAATTTGCAGGTGAGGGGTTTCCTTCTCAATTTTGGGGTGTACTATGCTACAAGAGCTGCTCTTGGACTTCCATTTCAGTGGAGGTGGGTAACCTTTCATTACGTTTGACTTCTTAATATTGGTGTATTTTTCAGTGAGGTGGGTAACCATTCATTATCCTCAATACATATATCCTTGACCACAAACAAATGAAAAGTGTTCAATCACTTCTATTACATTCCTAACCTAGTATTGCACCTTTATAAAAGTATGGGCCCTTAGTTCATGAGCTAGACCCTCTATCATGCATGAACTGCCTCTGAGTTCTTTTCCATCATTGAGTGCGGTGGAACCTTTCTTGTACTTTCTTCCATCTAATCAACTCCTAACATCTGTGCTCTACTTTTTTAAACAGGCATCATCGGTAAAGGTTCTGCTTTGTATTAAAGAATTTCATTTGCCTTGTATATTTTGAAGTTTAGATTTATGAACACCTGTTTGAAAACAACTGAGAGAGCTAAATATGTCTTTGACCCGTATTCTGTCTGCAGTGCACCCGTGGCATTTATCACTACTTTCGTAACATTGTTTGCACTTGTTATTGCCATAACCAAGGATCTTCCAGATGTAGAAGGAGATCGCAAGTAAGTTATATGATCAATTTAACATATATTGTTTGTTTTTGTTCTTCTCCTGTTGACATTGTTGATATCACGTTTCCCGGTTCCCTGGTTTAGTTTCCTTCATGAGTGGTGAAATATTAATTAATTTTTGAATGTTTATTTCCCTTGAGCCTCAATTTCCGTATTGCTTTGAAAGTTTCTCTTCTCCATTCGATTTCAAGCCTATGTTACTGTCTTGGTTACTAAATTTTTGGACATCGGTGTCTCAGATCTGTTTGTACAATATATACAGATTTCAAATATCAACATTAGCAACAAAGCTTGGAGTTAGAAATATTGCATTTCTTGGTTCCGGACTTCTACTGGTGAATTATGTTGCTGCTGTGTTGGCTGCAATATACATGCCTCAGGTGAACGAGTAGCACTCGTAGCCCGTCTTATCATTCGCTACTATTTGTGCCTGAATTCAGTGCTTAATTTGTGTAGTTTATGGATGCAGATTGTTTTGATTTCTTTACATCTATCTTCAAGGGAGATTATCGAAAATAGTAAATTCTTCAATTGCATATGTTACAGGCTTTCAGGCGTAGTTTAATGATACCTGCTCATATCTTTTTGGCGGTCTGCTTGATTTTTCAGGTGCGTTTCCTGGATTTAAGACTTCTCCTAATACAATATTGACCAGGAATCATATGATTCGTTTTTTACTCTTTGTTTCCAGAAATGGACATTCTTGAATGAATCTGTGTTTCAATAACAATTGCTTGTTCATAAGAAAACCTAATCGTTGGAGTATTATTTAACTTTATAATGTCAGTACACTCTGTGACTGATTGTTCTTTCATAGTTATGGTCTCTGATGCAAATTTTTATTTTAATTGGTCCAGACATGGGTGTTGGAACAAGCAAATTACAAAAAGGTAATGCCTATCTTCTTGTAGATCATATCACATTAGCAGATTTGACCTTTTATATAATAATTTAGTTGAATGAATTCTTTCAGTTTCGGTGATTATGGATGACCACATAGCAAATGGTTATCTTGACTCACAGTCCTTCTGGAGTCATGGTGTTCATAAACTAGGGCTGCCTTTGGCTGTTTAGTTTGTATAAATGACAAACCTATGGTGCTCCAACTTTTTATTTTTCTTAAAGTATCTGTGTCCGACACATTTGGACATAGTTACGGGGGTGGGACTCTCCAAAGACTTTCCTAACACATGGAAAAACTTATAAAACAAAATTGAACATACACATGTCAAACACTACCAACATCTGACACTCACACCTAAGTCCAAGTGACATCGGTATAGACTGACGTTTTAGAAATTGAAATTTGGCATACTCTTCAACATATGAAGTTAATGGATTTTGAAGCATATAAAATGATCATCTTTGTATCAAATTATGGATTTAATAAATATGATAATATTTAGTTTCAACTATATGTTGGAAACACTACTACTTGTATGGATATTTCTTGGGTACTGTCATATTCTCTAACCACAGTCTAGTGACTACATCTTTGCCTGTTACTACTTGAGGATGATCTTCCACTGGCTAATGTCTTAGCAAGACAGTAATATGTTTGCCTAAGTGAACCAGATGCACTTCAGTCACAATTTTTTCTGATAAGTGTCTAGGTAGGGGTTGCCCAGGGATTGAGTCTGGGATTATTGCTTGCGCAATGACTAGTTTAGCTGCACTTACCACTGCAGGAACTTATTTTTATAACCATCAGAAATAAATGATTATACCTGCATTACAGCGAACACAGTCTACTGATTTATTTCAGCTAGTCAGTTCTCATATTTTCATTGTCAAGTGACTAATGCTTGTAAGATTCATGTGTGAGGGTTCTTTTCTTATTAACTTAATTAGAACTTCAAACTGCAAAGAATCCTTCATATGTGAGGGTTTTTCCTGCTACAAACAGGGAGCAAGAGATTTTGGTCAACACCTGATTTTATATTTGATTGAAATTTTGCAGGAAGCAATCTCGGGGTTCTATCGTTTCATATGGAATCTCTTCTATGCAGAGTATGCGATTTTCCCCTTCGTGTAGAATCCTAATCTCCACCCTCCATACTTTTTGTTTTGCAAATTTTTATTTTCATTGAGGGAGAGTAGTTACGTGAGTATCTATATGAATTCCCATCTAATATTCATTGCATCTTTTAATAACGCTATCTTGAATTAGTTCTTATGCAAATAAATAAATAAATTCAATAGAAAACAAAGATGGTCTGATCCCTGCCTTGAGTGTACTACATGCTGCTTGCATGCTCATGAGATTAGGACATCTGTTAAGCACCAAAACTGGTGTGGATATGATGGTTAAAACGGTAAGAATCATACGGCAGAGCATTGCTCCCCGACGATGGTTGGACCGCTCTCCTCTTTGGGGAAGGCATGTTGGTAACTAGAACCCACAAATGTCAAGCAAACAATAAAAAACAAATGATGCAAGGGCACAATAATCACCACAAAATAAGAACCACAAGAGTAGAAAAGAGAATAGAAAGATATCACCTTGCTTGTGACAATAAATGAGAAGGAAATCCTGAAGAATCTTGCAAACCTCACCCCCCTCCCCAGTTGTTGAAGCCTTAGAAAAATGAAAGACCAGACGAGAGTAATAACTAAAAGAACAAAGAACGTGAAGAGCAAACAAGGAATAAAATGACTTTAATGAAATAAGAGAGGAAAAGGAACGGTTGGGAGAAATCTCATTGGCACAAGTCGAGAGTATTCGTGTTTTTATTTATTTATTTTAAATGGGGAGTCGTGGAAAATGACAAACGAAGTCTCAACATTTTAAACCCATGTTGCGACATTATCTCCTATGAAGTTGCGATGTGATCATTTGGTTGGATCACCTTTGTCTTTTCATATATGCACATTGCAACACAAGTTGTGACCTGACCATTTATTTGTTAAATTTGAACCTTTGGCTTTGCATATATGTACACGGCACAAGATGTAGTTTGTTCTTTTTTTTTTTCTGAAACGAGAAGTTGCGATGTAGATGACTATTGAAGTCTCAACATTCCAAACCCATGTCGCGACATTCTCTCTTATGAAGTTGCGATGTGATCATCTAGTTTGAACACCTTTGGCTTTGCATATATGCACATTGCAACGCAGAGATAATGTAAGTTGTGACATGACTATTTATTTGTCAAATTTGAACTTTTGGCTTTACATATATGCACATTGTAACGCAAAGATAAGGTAAGTTGTGACGTAATTGTCTATTTGTCAAATTTAAACATTTTTTTTAGTTTTAAATATTTCACTTTATTCTAAACAAAAACTAAAATTTTATAATTTTTATAGGATAATATAATATTAAAATTGAATTAAATGAAAATATTTTCCATTGAGTGATAATTAGTTGTTATTTTCCTACATTTTCTACTTTTTTTTGTTGAAAATTCCTATTAAATTTTTTTTCTTTTGAATTATCAAACATGTATAAAAGAAATAAATTGTTGAAGATATTAATCTTCATCTGATTTAATTTTTTTAATCATTTTTCAAACTAGGCTTAAAAAAAAAACTAAAACGCTTTGGTATTTCTAAAAAAATAATTCTATTTAAGGTCTGTTTGATAAACTGTTAAATTAAATACTAAAAGAAAATTATTGAAAAAGTAAGTATTAAAACACAACTGTAATGAAAAAAAATTGACATTGTAAGTTGAAATGAATGTTTTGAAAAAAATCCACATCAGCTGTTAAATTATAATAACAGCAGGAGCAAATTAGACCAAACAAAAAGTATACAAATTAAATCATAAATTTAAGCATAAAAAGTGCTCAATACCATAATATGACTTAAAACCGACCTATACCTAACACAATTATTCTTATATATATAATGTATAATATAAATACTCATTTAATGTAAAATAGAAATTTAAATATTCAAAATTATTTATTTATTTATTACATATTTATATATATTATATTTAAATATTAGATTTATTGTTGGGTATTAATTCATGATGCATAGAAATATGAGGTAAATAATATTTATTACTTAAATTCACTCTATTTTTAATATAATTATTTTTGGATATTTGATTTTATTATTAAATTTTGAGTTACTCATAAGAATAAAGATTTTGAACAGTTAAACCGAATATTTAATATTTAATAGATTTTAATATTTTTAAAAATATAGTTAATATATTTACTTTTTATTGTAAATATATAAATAAAAAATCTATTCTTTCAAATACTTTTATACTTATTTTTCTTTATTTTGTATTTTATTTTCTGAACAAACTATAATGATAGAAGTAATCGGTGAATCTTCATTCTCAGAATTTAATGATGAAAAATTTGAACTAAAATGTAATTTTATGAATTTGTAGTTTAATTTAATAAAAAGTCAATGTTTTTTCCTAAAAAAAATCAATTAACCTTTTGAATTTCTCCTATAAAATTAAACAGTTTAACATTAAGCAATATATGGACTTTGAACGTTCCTTTATTGACACGTGGACACTCATGTTCTCTTTCTCTCTCTACATTTTAGAAAAATAGTTAAATTTTAGTTTTGGTTCATATATTTTTATAATGTTATTAATTAGTTCTAATAATTAATATTGTCGATTTTTTGACTAAAAAATTATGTGGTTATAAATAATATGAATGTTCTAAGAGTCGATGAACACATGAATTTACATTTATTTTACGTTTTAGATTTCGTTTACAATATAAGAAAATGGTTAGATTTTAGGTTTGACACTTAAACTATGCTGAAACTTAAAATTTAATTTATATACTTTAAATTTTAGTATAATTTGATCTGTTTATTTTTATAATGTTATCGGTTAAACTAAATAATTAATATTGTTAATTTTTTTAATCAAAATATTAACATCGGCTTTTCTCAAGAACACTATTCCAACAAAAAAATTAATTGTTATAATAAGCTCGAATGAATATTTTTAAGAAAAAAATTTAATTAATATTTTTGGCAGCATTTTTATTGTTGTTTGACAACTAAGTATATATTTGAAATTTCAAAATGTTACTGGAGAGATTAATAGAAGAAATTTAATGGTGGGTAACAATTATACTTGAATTTTAGATCTGAAAATAAATGGACTAAAATCTTAAAAATAAAAATAATAAATTAAATTTTAAATCTAAGAAATAAATAAGGATTTAAAACATATTTTAATATTTAAAATTTTACTTTGTAAGAATCATATTAATATTAATTAATAATAAATAATATGTAAATTTAAAAATTATTCATATTTTTTTAATACTAATTTAATAATATTTTTAACTATTTAATTAATAAGTGAGTATTGATATACTGATGATATATTTTTTTATTTCACAAATAAATTTAAAAAATTGACTTATGATTTATTTTGAATATCTATTTTTAAATGTTTTATTATATCTAATTTTTATAAAATATTTGTGGAATTTAAAAATTCGAGCTGTATCAAATACTTTATCTTAATTAATTTAATAACACACAGGATAAGTTTGTATGGGTTACGAAAAAAAAAAATCAGAATCCCTAAAGTACCCTTAGCTGAAATTATATATACATACAATATTGATGTACTGCTAACCTAAATCCCTGTTGAGAACTCGCTGCCGCCTCAGATCAGGTAAGCTTTTTTCTAGATCGTAATTCTTCTTTTCTTGATAATTTAAAGAGAAAAAAAGATCTCGTCTCTGTTGTGATTATTTTAAAAAAAGTTTGAATACTTTCTTCAATCGCCGTACGGAATAATAGATTCGAAATTTTATTGTTGCTAATTTTAAGCTCATATTTTGTTCATCCAGCTTTTCGTACAATTTTATTTCTTTGAACTGCATGATTCTTATTATTTTCTTTTTGCAGCTTTGAAGTAATTGAAATCAAGGAAGTGAACGCCAATGGCATCTAAATTCTGGACTCAGGTTTGTTTGTTTGTTTTTTAATTTATCTTTCTGACGTATGGATTTTAAATATATAGCCTTTACCTAATATTTTATTGAGGAGGTTAGACATGCGTTTTTTTTTTGAATTTACGATAGGGTGGTAGTGACACTGAAGAAGAGGAGACTGATATTGAAGATGAAATTGAGAATGGGGGAGCTGGAGAAACCACAGCCGCCGCTGCCGGAAGCAGATATCTACAAACAAATGCTAGTGATAGTGATGATTCCGATGGGCAAAAGAGGGTGGTTAGATCCGCCAAAGATAAGAGGTTTGAGGAGATGGCAAGTACGGTTGATCAGATGAAGAATGCAATGAAAATCAATGACTGGGTTAGCTTGCAAGAGAGTTTTGATAAGATTAATAAACAGTTGGAGAAGGTTATGCGTGTTACCGAGTCCGACAGAGTTCCAAATCTTTATATTAAGTGTCTTGTTATGTTGGAAGATTTCTTGGCTGAAGCTTTGGCTAATAAGGAAGCCAAAAAGAAAATGAGTAGCAGTAATCACAAGGCTTTGAACGCAATGAAACAGAAGCTCAAGAAGAATAATAAGCAGTATGAGGAATTGATTAACAAGTATAGGGAGAATCCTGAGAGTGAAGAGGAGAAGCTTGAAGACGAGGACGAAGACGAGGATGAAGATGAATCTGGCTCTGAGTTGGAGGACCCGTCACAGATTGCTGCTGAGTCTAGTGATGAGGATGATGAGGGGGAAGATGTGGATGATGATGATGCTGATGGGGCCTGGGAGAAGAAACTAAGCAAGAAAGAGAAACTGATGGATCGGGAGTTTAAGAAAGATCCTAGTGAGATCACCTGGGATACTGTTAACAAGAAGTTTAAAGAGGTTGTGGCTGCTAGGGGAAGGAAGGGAACTGGAAAATTTGAACAGGTCGAGCAGCTTACCTTCTTGACAAAGGTTGCCAAGACTCCTGCTCAGAAGCTTGAGATCCTTTTCAGTGTTATCTCTGCACAGTTTGATGTTAATCCAGGTCTTAGTGGACACATGCCTATAAATGTGTGGAAGAAATGTGTACAGAATATGCTTGTCATATTGGACATTCTTGTTCAGTACCCGAACATTGTGGTCGATGATATGGTTGAGCCTGATGAGAATGAAACCCAAAAGGGAGCAGACTATGATGGAACTATCCGTGTTTGGGGAAATTTGGTGGCCTTCCTTGAGAGAATAGATAATGAGTTCTTTAAGAGCTTGCAGTGCATTGATCCACACACTCGTGAGTATGTTGAGAGACTGAGAGATGAACCTTTGTTTTTGGTCCTTGCTCAAAATGTCCAGGAGTATTTAGAGCGTATTGGTGATTTGAAGTCTGCTGCTAAGGTTGCTCTAAGGCGGGTTGAACTTGTCTATTACAAGCCTCAAGAGGTTTATGATGCTATGAGGCAACTGGCTGTGCTATCAGAAGATGGAGAAAAAGATGGCGATGAGACTAAAGTGGAGGAAACATGGGGTACATCTGCGTTTGTTGTTACTCCTGAGCTTGTGTCCCGGAAGCTCACATTCCCCGAGAATAGTAGAGCATTGATGGATATCCTAGTGACCCTCATATACAAAAGTGGAGATGAGAGGACCAAAGCCCGTGCAATGCTTTGTGATATTTACCATCATGCCCTTTTTGATGAGTTTTCAATTGCTCGTGATTTGCTACTGATGAGTCATTTACAGGATACTATTCAGCATATGGATGTTTCAACACAGATACTTTTTAACCGGGCAATGGCTCAGGTTGGCCTCTGTGCCTTCCGTGTTGGACTAATTGCTGAAGGACATGGCTGCCTTTCTGAACTGTATTCTGGTGGGAGGGTGAAGGAATTGCTTGCACAAGGTGTTTCACAAAGCCGATATCATGAGAAAACCCCAGAACAGGTACCGATCATAATATATTTCCTTGACAGATTATAATTAACAATAGCTTTAACTGATAATCCTCAAGTCTGTACAGTTTTGTTGTCTTTTACTGTTTGCATTTGATGGTTTTTGCATGCTAATTTTATTTGTTTGGCTTTACACTTTAGTAAATAGTTTTTGATTGGTTGGTTAGATGGTATTATTTCTGTTGGGATTGGAAGGATATTTCTTTTGACACAATGTTTCTTTTAGGCATTCGGATATTTTAAGTTGTTGATACAAATGCAGTAGCATAAACAACAGTTACAAGACAATGAATTCATTTGGAAATTTAGTTATTGAAGTATGTTTGCCACTGATTACTTCTTTATACTTTAGAAATAATTACTATATATCTAACTATTGGCATAATTGTAACGAATAATTGTGGGATTTTCATGTTGATCTATGAGCCCTTATTGTGTGAAATTCTGACTTAAATGTGTGCAAGTCGTACCCTTCATTTGCAAACAACTAAACATCGTGATAACATGCGCACTTACATGCTACTATATAATTTTTTGAGGTAAAAGTACCATACCTTCCGAGTCCCGTTTTTATAGGTATTGGATCAAATTAGATCTTTTACTATTAAATGGATAGATTTACTCATTATGCTATTAAGAAGAATCGAATAAGGCCAAATTAACGTTTACTATTTAAATTGATCTATTTAACAGTGAAGGGACTAATTTGATCTATTCCTTATGATAGAGGGACTTGCTATGTACATTCATCAATTTTTTGAGGACTTATACTCTTTTAAACTTTGGATATATCAGGAAAGGTTGGAAAGGAGGCGTCAGATGCCCTACCATATGCACATAAATCTTGAGCTTCTGGAGGCTGTGCATTTGATATGTGCTATGCTTCTTGAGGTTCCTAACATGGCAGCCAACTCCCTTGATGCCAAACGCAAGGTGATAAGTAAGACATTCAGGCGGTTGCTTGAGGTGAGTGAGAGGCAGCCATTTACAGGTCCCCCAGAAAATGTGCGAGACCATGTAATGGCTGCAACCCGGGCCCTCTGCAAGGGAGATTTCCAGAAGGCCTTCGACGTCATTAATTCTCTTGATGTTTGGAAGCTCCTTAGGAATAGAGAGAGCGTGCTTGAAATGCTGAAAGCTAAGATCAAGGAAGAGGCTCTGAGGACTTACCTTTTTACCTACTGTTTTTCCTATGATACACTAGGCCTGGACCAGCTCACCAAAATGTTTGACCTCTCAGATGCCCAGATTCATAGCATTGTTAGCAAGATGTTGGTAAATGAAGAACTCCATGCAAGCTGGGACCAGCCAACTCGATGCATCATCTTCCATGATGTTGAGTACTCAAGGTTGCAGGCCTTGGCATTCCAGTTGACAGAAAAGCTTTCAATACTTGCTGAGAGTAATGAGAGGGCAGTCGAGGCTAGATTTGGTGGTGGTGGATTGGATCTGCCACTAAGGCGGCGAGATAACCAGGAATATGCTGCTGGGACAGCTGGCGGCGGCGGCGGTAGGTGGCCAGACTTGTCCTACAATCAGGGTAGGCAAGGTAGTTCTGGACGTGCCGCGTATACTGGTGGTGGCAGACCATTGGCATTAGGACAGGCTTCAAGGGATCGGTCAAGTCAATCACGAGGAACAGGCGGATACTCTGGGAGAGCCGGTTCAGGAATGAGAGGTTACCAGATGGATGCTTCAGCTCGCATGGTTAGTCTCAGTCGGGGTGTTCGCGGTTAGTTGTATTTCTTAGCAGTAATCTTAACCTAATTTTGTCAAAGTTATTTACTTGGGGTTGAACTTGATTATTGGATTTTGTGTTTTGCCATTTATGCAATAGCTGTTGGACTCATTATGGCGTTTTCATGTTTTATGCTGAATCATGTTCCTTATATTAAACAGAATTCCTGATTTTTATCAAGTGCTTGCTTGACACATCGAACCTTGGGATTGTACACTTTACTTCTTTTGCATCAAAGTTGATGTACTCACATCAACCCACTGGTTTTAGTTGTAAAATTTTCAGCCGATAATGATGTTCTATGCTACAATCGCAAGTGCCATTTCTTTTCTGATTCTGAGAAAGTCAAAATGATTTGTAGATTACGAACCACGATAGTAGGTAACTTGAACAACTTTCTATTTGTTGATAGAAATGTTGGCCAATTTTTTTCACACACGAGATATTACATCGATCTTTATCAAACCTTTAACTGGGTTCAGACGAAAAAAATAATTCTTGTACTAATTTCAAAAATCTGTTTTCAATATATGAAAATTGATATGCAAGTTGTACTTTTCTTGGATAGAGGTAAGATAATTAAAATTATTTAAAAGCATATTCTATTAAATTATGTTTAATTATTTTGTTTTTTTTTAAAATTAATTCCTTAAACATTAATTGAACTCTAAAATTTTTGTAGACATTTTATATTCTACAGTTTACTTTAATATACATCACTTGATACTCAAGTTTGACATTTTTTTTTGCGGTATACGTGTTAGTTATATTTTACAAAAGTTTTGTATTTTGATATCCAAAAGTAACAGTGTTAACTTTTTAATATTTAATTTAAGCTTTAAGGCTAGTTTAATAAAAATTAATTGCTAATATTATTATATTTGAATTTTTTTAATTTTGTTAATAGAATTTATTTAACTGTGTGATCAATTAATTATATGTAGTCCAATTGTTGTGATTTTTCCTAAGATTTTAAGGTTTATTTGATGAAGTTAATTGCTAAAAAAATAGTCCATTTTCCTTAATCTTTTTGTTTATTTTTTCCTAAACTAGTAGATTACAAATTTCTATTTTTCACATTTTCATTTTCTTCTCCATATTCCTTGCTTAAAGAAAAAAATGTTTAGAAAAATCCTTCTACTTTTTATTGCTTCCAAATAAACTTTTTATCAAAAGGAAAAAAACCCTTAACCTCTATAATATATATATATAAGATTTTAACTTTAATTTGTACTCGAAGAAAATACTTCTAATTAAAAAAGACCTATAAATTTGAAAATTTGTATTTGAATTTCATTTATTATATAAATGGTAAGAATAAATATGTATATTATAGATAAATTAGTTGAAATTTAATATAATATACACTAAAAAATGCATAGAAACATGCATTTGTCAAATCTAAAAATATTTTAAGGATTTCAAATTCATTACTATATAAGCATCTAACAAATCTAGGAGTTCGAGAAATTACAAATATTACATTTCTAAATAGGTTACTACTCAATTTATACTATTTTTGAAATCTAAAATTCTAAAATTCTAGTTTCCAAACGTTGACTAAAAAGAATCTTTAATATTAATCACATTAAATTTGAAATAAAATTAATATTAATCACACAAATTAAATGATAATAACTTATTGGGTACAATAGAAGATAAGTGCTTATTTAAAAAAAAATAGCTTTAAGAATTTTTTTAGTATTTTAACCAAAAAAATGAAATCGTGAAAGAAAAATAATTGCATAGGTACTTCGTATCACTGCATTCTCACCTACGAAATTCTATTTAATCTCCCAAAATTGTAATGACAATTGTGTTAAAAAAAGAATGATAGCTAACAAAAAGGGGTAAGAATATAACCCAAGTCCAAGAAAAGAAAGAATATAGGGAAAAGCCAACATGCAGCTATATGTACGAGCAGCAGAAGATTTCTTCATGTAATGTAATAACTATTAGCCAACAAGTCGTACCTTTAGCTTTCTACTTTGTTTTAGGACCATGGTTTGAAGTCCCATTACCATCTTCACTAGTTTTCTCCTCTGTAACTTTTGAAGGTCGAACCTTTCCTCCAGCATCCTTGACTGAATTCTCTTGTTGCTTCACTAACCTTTTTAGAGGTAACTTCTATGGTTGGAGGCCTTGCTTAATTGTGGTTTACTATCGTTCCTGGATCTACTCCACTATCTTTGTTTGTTATAGTCTTTGTTAATGATTGCGACTTCACTTCAGCATCTGTGGCTTTCGTTTTTAAACCTTCTTTACTAACTTTATTTAATGATTTAACGCTTAACGTAACGCCCTCCACTTGACTTAATAAACTGGATCCGAGTTTTGGGTGTTACGCCTAAGGATCGACGTACTTAGACTCCTACTTTGCTTTCCTATGTAACTATTCAACTAATAAAATTTCTAAGTCTTTTTACCTAAAATACCTCGTTTTACTTATTGTGTAAACTTATTGTACAATGTAATATTACATTTACAATCAAAGTAATATGACTATTGTTTTCGCCTTACTTCTATCACTATACACAGTATTACATCTTATGCGTAGACTTAAACTTTGCCATAAGGCTTCTCGTGTAAATTTGTGTGTTGTCAATACTTCTAACTAATCGTATGACTCTCTTAGTTTTTCCTTGGCGTGGATTGTAACTTCGCCACGATCTTTTTCTTCTCTGCATGCATATCAGCAGAGACTGCTGCTCCTATGGCGTAGCCTTGGCATTGTCTCTCGCCACCCTTCTTTTTAACAACTCCTACAATCAATCAAATAAGTTCATGAGAAATTAATGAGGTATTATCATACTTTTATTCATCATTTCATATAGGGTGTAAACATTGCACTTTACTTTATGGAACAAGACAGATATTCATCTAACTCAGCAAAACATGTATTAAATCTCTTCATATCTTGTACTCATTCATATTCTGTAAACATTCTTACCTCAGTCGGTATCATACGATTTACTTACGGGTTAGTATTGGCAACTCACTTTCCATTTCACCTTCCTAAGGCAGATTTCGTTTGCTTCTCATCATCATGCATTTCTCGCCATTCTTTCGTTGTTTCAAACTGGATAGTTATGCTTCTCTTTAGAGTTCGCCATTTTGGTGTTGCCATTGAATCTTTGTCCCGAGGTCATTCCACAAATTGCACCACTAAGGTGTTTTCTTTACTTCAGATGTTTTCCCTTGTCTACAGACATACGCTTGATCAATAGATAGCTATGAAGGCGTCCATGTCACACCCCAAAATTGGGCCTAGTAATTTTGAGGGTAAAATGAGAATTTTAACTCATTTATGCTCAGAATTTCGTAGCATGATAAACCGGAAATGTCTTCGTTTATAGCTTTTAGAAAATTAAATCAATTTTCCAAAATGAGTTTCAAAAAACCTTTAATTTTGAATAAGGACTATTTTGTAAAAGGGTGCAAAATAGGAGTAGTTATAAAGAAATTATACCAAAGTTTTAAAAATCATTTTCCTATTATTTTTTTATGTTATCTAGTCTTTTAAATTGAGTTTTAATCCATTGAATCGAAATATTTGAATAAAATCTGAAAATTAAGTCATTAATGGTGAAATTTGAGATTTTGCATAAAAATGATGTTTCAAAGTGTTTTTTAAATTTATTTTGACATGATTAGAAGGTTTCTATACTTTCCGTAAAGTTTCATTAAGAGATTTTATGGTTTTATTGAGTTTTCATGAAAAATTTTGTAGCCACGAATTGGGTAGTTTTGTGTAGTTTAAAGGTTAGAATTAATCTTAGATGAATGGAATTAGTTTTACGCAAAGAGGATGAGTGGAGATTGAGATAATTGAGTTTCAAGTTTGCTATGTCGAAGGTTTCGGTTCCAATATGAACTAATTTAGGCATGTGTTTTGGTTGTTTTAAGAGTGTCTATAGCTTAATTTTAATCATGGTTATTGTGTGGTTAACTTTGGTGGAGATACAGAAGTGTTGGAGCCTTTGACGAGCAAGGTAAAAGGAAAGGAAAAGCTAGTTTGAGTTTTCGACGACTAGGTGTGTAATATCCCGTAAGTCAGGGGTGTCGGGAAACATACTTTTGGGACCCCGCCTGGGCGAATCGGGCTCAAAAATATTATTACTATATTTTTTGAGAGTTACTTTAAAAGTGAATTGAGTATTAATTAATTAAATAAATTTTTTTATTTTATTCTAAAGGGACTAAATCAATAGGTGATAAAAGTGGGAAAGAATACTAAATTTATAAAGAAGATAAATATCAAAGGACTTAGAAATTAAATAAACCATTACTTAAATGGGTTTTATTAGTGGATGAGTATGAGAATAATATATATATGTATATAGGTTATATTATTAAAAATTATAATAGGATAATTATAATATGTAGGGAAATTAATAAAAGAAAAGAAAATATTAATGTTGATAGGAAAGAAAGTAATAAAGAAAAGAAAGTGAGTGGGGAGGGGGAGAATGTTTTTCTTCTTCTTTGTTACTGCCGAAAAACCATTGAAGGTTTAAGAGGAAAAGCTTGGTTATTTTGTTTGATATCTTTGAATGCATGTAAGTATTTCTCAAAGGGATTTTCATTTTGATTATATTTTTGAGTTGGGAATAGATTAATTTAGCTAATCCTTATGCTAGAATGGAGAAATTTTGGAAGTAGTGGATAATGCCATAGATGTAGTTTAAATTTTCTTTTGGATTTAATGGTGAGCTTAAATGCATGGATATTTTAGGGAAAAACTTGTTAAGGATAATCTTATAATTTGCACATTGGTGATATATTGAATAATGAGATTGAGTTTAAGGTTGTTGGGAGAAATTTGGCATGCAAGGGCTGTCTTTCTTTGAATGTTTATGAGCTGGAAAAAAAATAATTAAATGAAGTAGAGATGTTAATTTCAATTGTCATTTTAATGTGATTGTATGATGATTTTGAATGGAATTGATGGATAAGGATGTAGCTGCTGTTAAATTTCAGATAGCATGGTAATGAGTGATAAATTCCAAGAGTATAAGGACTATGTATATAAATATACTCGGTTGTATGAGGACATTATTGTGGACATTGGGTGTCTAGTTATATTTGTGGCAAGGATTAAGTTGATTGAATAACAATTGTTAATGGTTAAATGTGTAACTATAATTATTGAGTAATTGATCTAATTAAATTAATATTTCTAGATCGAGAAACGAGAGCTTCCATTGCCAATCGTGGAAAAGAGAAAGCTTTTGAATAATTGTTCATGAGCAAAATTTCGGTAAGTTTGTGGACTCGAACTTAATCTTTCTAATTACTATTTAATTAAACAATGCTAATCTAGCTTTTGATATAAAATGTATGTGTATTATTGATTTAATGTAAAGTAAAATGAATGAGGAAATTGTGGAAGTAAATAATTATACAGTCGTCGATATATTCGACTAGAGCTGGGCTCACTGTGGATTTTGTCAATATAATCGACTAACGCTGAGCGCAATCTTTGTTAGCTTGTCTGACTAGTGCTGGGCACACAATCGTCGGTCTATCCGACTAATGCTGGGCGCAAACACTATTGGTTCATCCAACTAGAGCTGGGCTCACATTTATTATTGTCGGTATATCCAACTAGCGCTGGGCGCAAACATTGTTGGTTCATCCAACTAAAGCTGGGCTCACATTCAATACTGTCGGTTAATCCGACTAGCGCTGAGCGTAATCTCCTCTGCGGTTTACCCGCTAGGCACCGAGTGCCACGTAGCTAATAGATCATACGGCAAGGTTACTTGAATTATCGAAAGAACTAAAATTTTTATTTGGTTAAGTTATAATTTCATATTGTTATTGATTGTTCTTGTGGTTATTTAATAAATGAAACCTGTTAATTGTAAATTGATTTACATGTTTGTAGGTTAGATAAATAGTAGAACCGGACTCGGCATCCTTCAAGAATCCCGTACTCAATATTGGTGGTGTTTTCTTTTGTGTTTTTGGCATGTACCTAGGATGCAAATTTAGTGATAATGTCCCTTTTGTTTAGTAAGTTCTAGGGAATATGAATTTTTAAGTGTAAATGATTGTAAATACATGTTTGAAGTTTTATGCAATACTTGAAAGTAATGTTTGCTTAAATGATTTGGTCATTTTGGTGGTTTACCTAGGTTGTTTTTTTGGTAGATAAAGTAAAGCTATTCTTTGTGTCACTTGGGTTGTGAATTGAATGGGAATGATATATGTAGGTTGTGCATTTATCAAATTCAATGATTTGTATATTTGAGTTTGATTGAGATACCTATGGATGGTATATTAGTTGTTGATGATAGAATTGTATGTGGTGTCAATGAGTGCACATTGATTAGGCACTTAAGATGCTTGCTTGAGCATGTTTGACTATGTTTTGTTGTTACTTAAGACCCTTTTCAGATGTGCTTAGATGGGTAGAGTGATCATGCTTGTTTTGGATTTGGAAAATGCTTGTTTTAGGTAAAAAATTTGTCCACATGGCCTGAGACACGGGCGCGTGTCTTAGCCGTGTGTGACGCACGGCCTGGCGACACGCCATGTGTCCCCTGTAAGTTCCTTTGCATGCTACTCAGGCAGTTACACGGCCTGACACACAGACGTGTGGCTTGGCCGTGTGACCCAAGTCAGTGAGTTACACGGGCACGGACACGGGCTGGGACACAACAGTGCGACCCTTGTAGTCAAAATTTTGCAACTTTTTCTTTAACTTCTCAAATGATTTCTATTTCAGCCGTGTGTGACGCATAGCCTAGCGACACGACCATGTGTCCCCTGTAGGTTCCTTTGCATGCTAGTCAGACAGTTACACGGCCTGGCACATGAGCGTGTGGTTTGGCCATGTAACCCAAGTCAATGAGTTACACAGGCTGGGACACAGCCGTGTGACCCCAGTAGTCAAAATTTTGCAACTTTTTCTTTAACTTCTCAAATGATTTCTATTTAGTCCTGAAATGTTTCTAAGGAAATTTTAAGACCTTTAAAGCTCGATTTAGGGACAATTCACATTTTTTTATGATTTAATACATGCTTATGAGTATTCATGAATTGATTGTTAATTTTTCGATTGGTCGATAATACTCCATAACCCTACTCTAACGACGGATACGGGGTGTTACAAGGTGAAAGCGTGAATGGTGAGTGTTTGGAACCGCGGCTAGTAGACATGATTCATAGTATTAATTGGGAGCTTATGATTATCCTAAACCCCTATCCTAAGTTCCGAGTGTAAGCTTTCTATTTCCCTTATTTTATTTTGGCAAATTATGTGATTATGTGATTATGTGAATAATTGTGGATTGATTATTATGATGCGATATTGTGATATGAGATGTATATGATGGCTATTTTGAATTGTGTTGTGTTGTGGGCATGATATACATGCCAAATGACAGTAACAATGATGTGCTAATAATGCAAATAACAACCTGTTTTTAGTGGTGTCGAAAACAGTGGTTTTGGGACCACGATTCCGATAAGTGAGTAATATTTTAATGTCTAGAGGATTATTTTAAGGTCGTATTAATTTTTTGTTAAGAAATTTTAATGTTTAAATAGTTAATTAAGTAAAAAAAGGTTAAATTATAAGTGATGCAAAAGTAGAAACCTATTAGCTAAAAGGGTTAAATAGCTATGAAATTTTAATATAGTGGATTTAGATGGTAATTAAAACATATATTAATATAGTGGATTGTGATGGAAAGGTTTTTGTGTGATTTTAATAGTTTTTAAAGGTTAGTTTAGTAATTTAATAATTAATGTTATGTTAACAAAATAAAAGTGAAAATTTGGTCATCATCTTCCCTATTTTGGCTTAGACAAAACCGAATAGCCACTAAAGGAAGGGAGAAAGCTTCAGTTTTGAAATTTCCTCATGCATGGTATGTATTTGAGCTCCGTTTTTAATGATTTTTATATTTTCAAGCTCGTTTTCACTTAAACTATGTCGCCTATGAGTTAATTTGCAAAATTATTAAAGGTTGAGGGGTTTGCCATGATAGAGTTTGGTTGTGTTTTAATGTTAAATGATATATTCTTAAATTTGGTTGTTAAATGAACATGTTTTGTTAAGTAAATTTTAGTAAATTTAAGGTTTAGGATTGATTTGTTAAAATGATAAATTTCATGTATATTTTTATGAATTGAGGACAAATGTGAGTTGATATAGGTAGGAGGAAAAATCGGTTAGCATATATTGGATAAGAAATAATGAATTTGCAAGTTATGGTCTTAGGGATTAAATTGTATAAAAGTTAAAATATTGGGGTAAAATTGTAATTAATCGTAAAAGGAGTTATAAGTTGGAAATGGTTGGTTTAAGCTATTTTAAATACTTAATTGAATGAATTTCATATTTAGATCAAGGTACTAATCAAACGAACTTAGATCGAGAAAAAACTAAAGTGGTGGATTAATCATCGACCTCATTTTTACAACTGTTTTACCAAGGTAAGTTCGTATTTTATGTTATTATGTGTTACAATTGAATTGGTAAGAATATTTGATAGTTTTCTTGTGTATGTAATTATGTTTTAATGTATAAGATTGCTTTGAATTGTGAAAAGGAAAGGATCGAGATTTAAATACCTTATGATATTACACTTGAAAAGGAAAAGACTATGGTTGAAAGACACCATGGCACTACATTCAGTATTTTTGAATTCTTGAAAAGGTTGAAAAGGGTATATCCGAAATGGATATCAAATGAAATGGTTGTAAAGGATATATCCGAAACAGATATCCAATGAAAAGGTTGAAAAAGGTTGTCACCCTAAAAGGGTTAAGAAATGGAAAGGTTTATTGAAAAGGATTTATGGTAAGAACCATTTAGTAAAGGTTTGTATGAAACTTTGAATTAATTATGTATTTAGTTACTAACTTGTGATGTGGTGTGTATAGGAAGAATTGTGCATATAGGGATTAAAATGCTTGAATGGTTAATCATGAAATCATGTTTTTGGTAAGTTTGAGTTCTCTTAAACGAACTTATTAAGCATTGTTGCTTATGTACTTGTTTTTCTTATTTTGTAGGTCATCGGAAGCTTGATCGGTTGGAATCTCGTCGGAGACCTATTACACTATCCAACAATCATTTTAGCTAATTTTGACTTATTTTGGCTATGGTTATAAATGACATGTATAGGGCTTTTATGTATGAAATTTAGTGTGTATGTTATTTGATGAGCATGACATAGATATGTCTTTTGTGTACATAGTGTTTAAACTTATAATGCTTATCAAGTATGGATCATTTAGTCACTTTTAGGTGAATTAGCTTGTGTTTGAAGGTATTTTGGGCATACACAACCTGCCACACGGTTGTGTCTCACATAGTTGCATGACACGGCCATGTGGCCTCCTTAATTTTTGGTGCAGGTTTGTCCACACGGTCACAGAGAGTCACACGACCTGTCGACATGGCTGTGTGACCCTAAATTACATAGTCACAAATAGTTACACGATTTGGCCACACAACTATGTTTTTGAGCCACACGGGCTGAGCTCTGTCACACGGTCTGACCACACGATCGTGTGGTCCCTATTTTCACTATTTACCTAAATTTTTGTAAAAGTTTCAATTTAGTCCAGAATTGTTCCCAATTTATTTTAAAGGCTTCATATGCTCGATTTAGGCTCAAATATGAGTGAATAACATGAAAATTAATGTAATATAATTATGGAATGAATGGTTTAATTATTTTTGACTGAATAGTGAATAATGTTAAAGTTTTACAATTGTATTACCTTATAACTCGGGTCAGATGACCAGATCGGGTATAGGGTGCTACACACATGGACACCCACACTCTCTTTTTCTCTCTCCATTTTAGAATTTTAGTTAAATTTTAGTTTTGATTCTTTTAATTTTCTTAAAATTGAGATTTAATTTTTAACATGATTTATATATTTTTATAATGTTATTATTAGTTCAAATAATTAATATTGTCAATTTTTTAATTAAAATATTACGTGGTTATAAATAATTTGAATGTTCTAAGACTCTTAGAGATGAATGCATGACGTCAAATTTATTTGAAGTTTTGGTTTTTTTACATTATAAGAAAATGGTCATTTCAAATTTGACTCGTAGACTATGCCGAAACTTAAAATTTAATCTATATATTTTAATTTTTAACATAATTTGGTCTGTTTATTTTTGAAATGTTATTAGTTAGACTAAATAATTAATATTGTTAACTATTTCAATCAAAAAATTGATGTCAATTTTTTTTAAGAATACTATTCCATCAAAAAGAAATTAATTTATTATAACAAACTCAAATAAATGTTTTTAAGAAAAAAATTTCTTGATTAATACTTTTGGTGTCATTTTTATTGTGACACGACAACCAAATATATATATATATGTATATATTTAAATTTTCAAAATGTTATACAAGATAATTTAATAGAAGAAATTTAATGAAGGGTGACAATTATACCTAAATTTTAGATCCGAAAATAAAAGGATTAAAATCTTAAAAATAAAAATAAAAAATTAAATTTCAAAGAATAGGAACTTAGAGCATATTTTAATATTCAAAATTTTACTTTGTACTTTGATATAAATAAATATTTACGCCAATCTAAAATGTGGATTGAAAACCATATTAATATTAATTAATAATAAATAATATGTAAATTCAAAAGCTATTCATATTTTTCTAATATTGATTTAATAACATTTTTAAAATTTTTTAATTAATGAGTGAATAGTTGATATATCGATATTGTATTTTTTTTATTCTACAAACAATTTAAAAAAATTGACCCGATTTTTTTAATATGTATTTTTTAATATTTTACTATATCTCATTTTTATAAAATATTTATAGAGTCTAAAGAGTTGTATTAAATATTTTCTCTTAATTAATTTAATAACATAATAGGATTGTATCGCTGTAAAAAAAACCTCATGGTACATTAAAAAAAAACCCATGCTAGCATAGATACGTAAAAAAAAAAAATCAAAATCCCACCCTTAGCTGAATTATATATATAGATGTAGAATATTGATGTGCTGCTAACATAAAAAAAAATCTAGTCGACGTTGAGAACTCACTCGTCACCTTAGGTAGAGATGTTTAAATTTCGATTAAAATTGAATAATTGACTGAACTGATCTAATTCAGTTAACCGATAGGTTAACCGATTTAATTCGGTCAGAAGTCAGTTAATAATTTTTAAAAAATTAATTAGTGGTTAATTCGACTCAAAATTTGATAATTAACCGAATTAACTGAACTTTCAAAAATTAATATTATATATTACAGGACTTTGCTAATTAGCCCACTGTCCACCCAAACCCAACCGCCGGCCCACCCAATAAACCCATTCCAATAACCACTAATCCCAACTCAATAACCTTAGCCCAACCCGAAAGTCCATATCCTAAAACAAAAAACTAACACAAAAATCCCTAATCAGTAACCTAATATTCTATCTCCCCAAATATCTAGCTTCCTCTGAAATCTCCCTACTACCGTGTGCCGACAGCCACCAGTCACCCCCGACTACCGTAACCCAACGCAGTGACGCACCTTCACCGTCCGGTCACTTCACTCACCACCGTCCGATATTTCAAGGCTCAAGCAGCTTGCACTCTTCTGGGTTCTCCGTTGTCGTCGCTCATCATTGCTGGAACCCCTTTTGCCTTCAGGTTCTTTCTGGGTTCTCGGTTTTTCAAGGTGTAATTAGTTGCCTTGTTTATTGATAAATGGACTGTGTTGGCGATTAGTTTAGGATTGGGTTTATGCCAAAATTCTTTTAATTTTATCGAAAACCTTTCACAAAATTTTTAGTTTTGCCCCTAACCACGGGGAAGTATTTAGTAGAGACATAGCTTTTTTTTTTTGTTCTTTGTATCACCTTTAAAGAATTTTACGTATAAAAAGGACATGACAGAACAAATTTAAGACAGAAAATGTAGTCTGTGTGTTCAGTTACCTGGCAAATCACAAGGTTATTTTTTTATATGTTTTATACTTTCGAACACCCCTAGCCTCAGGTCAGGTAACTTTGTTTCTCTGTTGTGCTTCTTTTTTTAAAAAATTGAATACCTTCCTGAATCGCAGTACGGAATTATAGATCCGAAATTTGGTTGTCGCTAATTTTAAGCTCATATTTTGTTCATCCAGCTTTCCGTATTAACGCCTGATTCATATTATTTTCTTTTTGCAGCTTTGAAGTAATTGAACTCGAGAAAGGGGAAGCCAATGGCATCTAAATTCTGGACTCAGGTTTGTTTGGTTTTTTTTTTTTTTAATTTATCTTTTTTGACGTATGAATTTAAAATATCTAGCCTTTACCTAATATTGTATTGAGGAGGTCATACATATATAATTTTTTTCTAAATTTACGATAGGGTGGTAGTGACACTGAGGAAGAGGAGACCGATATCGAAGATGAAATTGAGAATGGGGGAGCTGGAGAAACCGCAGCTGCTGCTGCGGGAAGCAGATATCTACAAACAAATGCTAGTGATAGTGATGATTCCGATGGGCAAAAGAGGGTGGTTAGATCCGCCAAAGATAAGAGGTTTGAGGAGATGGCAAGTACGGTTGATCAGATGAAGAATGCAATGAAAATCAATGACTGGGTTAGCTTGCAAGAGAGTTTTGATAAGATTAATAAACAGTTGGAGAAGGTTATGCGTGTTACCGAGTCCGACAGAGTTCCAAATCTTTATATTAAGTGTCTTGTTATGTTGGAAGATTTCTTGGCTGAAGCTTTGGCTAATAAGGAAGCCAAAAAGAAAATGAGTAGCAGTAATCACAAGGCTTTGAACGCAATGAAACAGAAGCTCAAGAAGAATAATAAGCAGTATGAGGAATTGATTAACAAGTATAGGGAGAATCCTGAGAGTGAAGAGGAGAAGTTTGAAGATGAGAACGAAGATGAGGATGAAGATGAATCTGGCTCTGAGTTGGAGGACCCCTCACAGATTGCTGCTGAGTCTAGTGATGAGGATGATGAGGGGGAAGATATGGATGATGATGATGCTGATGGGGCCTGGGAGAAGAAACTAAGCAAGAAAGAGAAGCTGATGGATCGGGAGTTTAAGAAAGATCCTAGTGAGATCACCTGGGATACTGTTAACAAGAAGTTTAAAGAAGTTGTGGCTGCTAGGGGAAGGAAGGGAACTGGAAAATTTGAACAGGTCGAGCAGCTTACCTTTTTGACAAAGGTTGCCAAGACTCCTGCTCAGAAGCTTGAGATCCTTTTCAGTGTTATCTCTGCACAGTTTGATGTTAATCCAGGTCTTAGTGGACACATGCCTATAAATGTGTGGAAGAAATGTGTACAGAATATGCTTGTCATATTGGACATTCTTGTTCAGTACCCGAACATTGTGGTCGATGATAGGGTTGAGCCTGATGAGAATGAAACCCAAAAGGGAGCAGACTATGATGGTACAATCCGTGTTTGGGGAAATTTGGTGGCCTTCCTTGAGAGAATAGATAATGAGTTCTTTAAGAGCTTGCAGTGCATTGATCCACACACTCGTGAGTATGTTGAGAGACTGAGAGATGAACCTTTGTTTTTGGTCCTTGCTCAAAATGTCCAGGAGTATTTAGAGCGTATTGGTGATTTGAAGTCTGCTGCTAAGGTTGCTCTAAGGCGGGTTGAACTTGTCTATTACAAGCCTCAAGAGGTTTATGATGCTATGAGGAAACTGGCTGAGCTATCGGAAGATGGAGAAACAGATGGCGATGAGACTAAAGTGGAGGAAACACGGGGTACATCTGCGTTTGTTGTTACTCCTGAGCTCGTGTCCCGGAAGCCCACATTCCCCGAGAATAGTAGAGCATTGATGGATATCCTAGTGACTCTCATATACAAAAGTGGAGATGAGAGGACCAAAGCCCGTGCAATGCTTTGTGATATTTATCATCATGCCCTTTTTGATGAGTTTTCAATAGCTCGTGATTTGCTGCTGATGAGTCATTTACAGGATAATATTCAGCATATGGATGTTTCAACACAGATACTTTTTAACCGGGCAATGGCTCAGGTTGGCCTCTGTGCCTTCCGTGTTGGACTAATTGCTGAAGGACATGGCTGCCTTTCTGAACTGTATTCTGGTGGGAGGGTGAAGGAATTGCTTGCACAAGGTGTTTCACAAAGTCGATATCATGAGAAAACCCCAGAACAGGTATCGATCGTAATAGAATTCCTTGACAGATCATAATTAACAATAGCTTTAACTGATAATCCTCGAGTCTGTACAGTTTTGTTGTCTTTTACTGTTTGCATTTGATGGTTTTTGCATGCTAATTTTATTTTTTTGGCTTTACACTTTAGTAAATAGTTTTTGATTGGTTGGTTAGATGGTATTGTTTCTGTGTGGATTGGAACGATATTTCTTTTGACACAATGTTTCTATTAGGCATTCGGATATTTTAAGAAGTTGATACAAATGCTGTAGCATAAACAACAGTTACAAGACAATGAATTCATTCGGAAATCTAGTTATTGAAGTATGTTTGCCACTGATCAGTTCTTTTTACTTTGGAAATAATTACTATATATCTAACTATTGGCATAATTGTAACGAATAATTGTGGGATGTTCATGTTGATCTAGGAGCCCTTGTTGTGTGAAATTCTGACATAAATGACCCTTCATTTGCGAACAACTGAACAGCGTGATAACATGTGCACTTACATGCTACTTTATAATTTTTTGAGGTGAAAGTGCCATACCTTCTGAGTCCCTTTATTATAGGTGTTGGAGCAAATTAGTTCTTTTACTATTAAATGGATAGATTTAATCATTATGCTATTAAGAAGAATTGAGTAAGGGCAAATTAACATTTACTATTTAAAAAATGACATGAAATTGTTTTTTTCATATGAGTTTAAGTTCAAACAAAAGATTTCATTTGTAGAACCATAAAAAGCTTTCAAAATATTAACTCTGTTGAAAATTGGTATTATTTGATTCATTTTAATGGTACGGGGATTAAATTGATCTATTTAACAGTGAAGGGACTAATTTGATCTATTCCTTATAATAGAGGGACTGGCTATGTACATTCATCAATTTTTTGTGGACTTATACTCTTTTAAACATTGGATCTATCAGGAAAGGTTGGAAAGGAGGCGTCAGATGCCCTACCATATGCACATAAACCTTGAGCTTCTGGAGGCTGTGCATTTGATATGTGCTATGCTTCTTGAGGTTCCTAACATGGCAGCCAACTCCCTTGACGCCAAACGCAATGTGATAAGTAAGACATTCAGGCGGTTGCTTGAGGTGAGTGAGAGGCAGCCATTTACAGGTCCCCCAGACAATGTGCGAGACCATGTAATGGCTGCAACCCGGGCCCTCTGCAAGGGAGATTTCCAGAAGGCCTTCGACGTCATTAATTCTCTTGATGTTTGGAAGCTCCTTAGGAATAGAGAGAGCGTGCTTGAAATGCTGAAAGCTAAGATCAAGGAAGAGGCTCTGAGGACTTACCTTTTTACCTACTGTTCTTCCTATGATACACTAGGCCTGGACCAGCTCACCAAAATGTTTGACCTCTCAGATGCCCAGATTCATAGCATTGTTAGCAAGATGTTGGTAAATGACGAACTCCATGCAAGCTGGGACCAGCCAACACGATGCATCATCTTCCATGATGTTGAGTACTCAAGGTTTCAGGCCTTGGCATTCCAGTTGACAGAAAAGCTTTCAATACTTGCTGAGAGTAATGAGAGGGCAGTCGAGGCTAGATTTGGTGGTGGTGGATTGGATCTGCCACTAAGGCGGCGAGATAACCAGGAATATGCTCCTGGGACAGCTGGCGGCGGCGGCGGTAGGTGGCCAGACTTGTCCTACAATCAGGGTAGGCAAGGTAGTTCTGGACGTGCCGCGTATACTGGCGGTGGCAGACCATTGGCATTAGGACAGGCTTCAAGGGATCGGTCAGGTCAATCACGAGGAACAGGCGGTTACTCTGGGAGAGCCGGTTCAGGAATGAGAGGTTCCCAGATGGATGCTTCAGCTCGCATGGTTAGTCTCAATCGGGGTGTTCGCGGTTAGTTGTATTTCTTAGCGGTAATCTTAACCTAATTTTGTCAAAGTTATTTACTAGGGGTTGAACTTGATTATTGGATTTTGTGTTTTGCCATTTATGCAATAGCTGTTGGACTCATTATGGCGTTTTCATGTTTTATGCTGAATCATGTTCCTTTATATTCAATAGAATTCCAGATTTTATCAACTCAAGTGCTTGCTTGACACATCGAACCTTAGGATTGTATACTTTACTTCTTTTGCATCAAAGTAGATGTACTCGCATCATCCCACTGGTTAGTTACAAAATTTTTCCAATATAATAATCACTGGGTTCTCTCGAAGAAAAAAAATTGTTGTACTAATTTCAAAAATCTGTTGCCTAATGGCAAAATTTCAATTTATGGAAAATGATATGCAAGTTGTATTTTCCTTGGGTAGAGGTAAGGTTATTTTTGGCATTAGAATAATCGGATTATAAAATTACTTCAACGTATTACTCTATTTAGGCCATTTGATTTAATTGTTTGGTTAACAAAATATAAAATTTTTTAAAAACTAATTCTATTGAATTATCTTTGTAACGTATTTTTGTTCTTTTTTAATTAGTTCCTTAAACATTAATTGGAATATATTGATATGGAGCTCCTTCATTGGACTTTAAAATGTCATGCTTAATACATCATTTAGTATTTAAGTTTGATATATCTGACAAAAATTTTATATTTTGGTATTCAAAAGTATCAGTGATTAACATTTCAGTATTTAATTTAAACTTTAAGGTTAATTTGATAAAAATAATTGTTAATATTATTATATTTGAATTTTGATGATTTTACTAATAGAATTTGTTTAATTGTGTGATCAATGAGTTAAATATAATCTATTTGTTGTGATTTTTTCTTCAAATTTTAAGGTTTATTTGATGAAGTTAATTGCTAATAAACAAAAAAAAAATGAAAGAAGATCTTCTCCATTTTCCTCTAATTTTTTTGTTTTTTTTCCCTAAATCAGTATATTACAAATTTCTATTTTTCACATTTTCATTTTCTTCCTCCGTATTCCTTGCTTAAAGAAAAAAAATGATTAGAAAATTCCTTCTACTTTTTATTACTTCCCAATAAAATTTCCAACTATTTCAAAAGGAAAAAAAACCCTTAACCTCTAATTTATATATATATATCTAAGCTTTAACTTTAATTTATACCCGAAGAAAAAACCAATGGCTCTATTTGAGGATATAAATTTTGAATTTAAATTTCATTTAGCATATAAAAGATAAGAATAAAATGTGTATATTATAGATAAATTAACTGAAATTTAGTATAACATATATTAAAAAAATGTATAAAAATATGGATTAGTCAAATTTAAAAATGTTTTAAGAATTTCAAATTCATTACCAAATAAGTATTTAACAAATCCGAGAAATTACAAATTTTACATTTCTAAATAGATTACAACTCAATTTACACTTTTTTTGAAATCCAAATTCTAAAATTCTAGTTTCCAAATGCTAGCTAAAGAATCTTTAACATTAATCACATTAAATTTGAAATAGAATTATTTTAACACAAGTTAAATGATAATAACTTATTGGAATAGGTGCTTTTATTTTTTTAAATGAAATAGTTTTAAGGATTGTTTTAGTATTTTAACCAAAAAATGAAATCGTGAAAGAAAAATAATTGCATAGATACTTTGTATAAATACATTCTCACCTACGAAATTCTATTTAATGTCCCGAAATTGTAATGACAATTGTGCTAAAAACAGAATGATAGCTAACAAAAAGGGCCAAGCAGATAACCCAAGTCCAAGAAAAGAAAAATATAGGGAAAAGTCAACATGCAGTTATATGTATGAGCAGCAGAAGATTTCTTCATATAATGTAATAACTGTTAGCCAACAAGTCGTACCTTTAGCTTTCTACTTTGTTTTAGGACCATGGTTTGAAGTTCCATTGCCATCTTCACCAGTTTTCTCCAGTGCTAACTTTTGAAAGTCGAACCTTTCCTTCAACATCCTTGACGGAATTCTCTATTGTTGCTTCACTAACCTTTTTAGGAGTAACTTCTAAGGATGGAGGCCTTGCTTCATGGTGGTTTACTGTCGTTCCTGGAGCTACTCCACTATCTTTGTTGGTTATAGTATTTTCTAATGATTGCGGCTTCGCTTCAACATCTGTGGCTTTGGTTTTTAAACCTTCTTTACTAACTTTGTTTAATGATTTAACGCCTAATGACTGCAGTTTTGCTTCAGAATCCTTTATTTCAGCTTTTGCAGCTTCTATACTGTCTTTATTTGTAGGGGTAACTTCTAATGATTGAGGCTTTGCTTCAAAACCTACGACTCTGGTTTCTGCACCTTTTTCTGTAACCTTGTTGGTGTCACTAGCTTCCAAAATTTGAAGCTTTCCTGCAGTCTTTGTGGCTACATCAACTTCGTTTATTGCACAAACTTTCAGCGGCCCAAGCTTTGCATCAAGATCCTTGACTTTGTATGTTAGTGATCTCAAATCTCGGATGTTCGCTAGCTTACTAGAATATTTCTGTAGTGAAATGAAAATTGTAGCTTTGAATAAAAGAGACAAGAAACTTGTTGTCTAGAGGTTCACAAGAGGATCAGAATAGCATAGCAACATGAAAATTTACGTCAATGACACTTTCTAAACAATTCAAAATGACATTGTAATTATGATTACACGATGAACGTATAGTCAAGCTAAATGTATGTGCATTAGCAACTCATCCTAATTACATATCATCTTGATATCCTAAATCTAGCAGGCATCTTTTATATGATTTCCAACATTTATTCTCTGTTTCCAAGGTTGCAGTTCAATAATCTAAGTATACACCAACTGATTTGGTTCATGATATGGGTTAGTAAGGTTTCTCCTAATATGGTTGTTTTGAGAGAGAAATTGGAGTTAGTCATAAAAGTTATGATGTTATATGGTTCTGTGTAAAGTCTTTTCATCATGATGTCTCATGTAATGGTCTTGCCAAGAAACAACAACAAAAAGATATCCAATGCTTAGATAGTAATTCATATCTCATTTGATATTTAGAAATCGGTTGTATTTTAGATGCAAAAAATAAAAAAGAAATACGTATATAGGGCAAAATATTCACAATCATATCTTAACTCACCTGTAGTAGTTGCTCCACTCGTTTTCTTAGAACCTCTACAGATGCTTCCTTGTGAATGCCTTGAAGAATATATAGCAGGTGAGAATGAAAGTCCGAGGAACGATGTTCTTCAATCTTACATTGGGGTATGGCAGATTTGCAACCCACTGAATAGAAAGGGCAGTTCACAAGCTTCATCGGGCAGACAGTTATGCAGTGTCTATCCATATCACGTCTCATGAGGCTAGCCGAGCAGTTTTGTTCACAAGGAATCATCTTATAAAGGCAAACTGAATCATGGTTCCCCATTTGGCTAATTGAATATTTGGCATAACACCCTTCATTTTGGCAGGTCATTGATCTATATTTGCAAGTTGGCACATGTTGAGCAAGTTCATCAGCTGAATAAAATTTCATGTCACAGTGAAATTCATTCTTTAAGTCAACATTCTTCAGCAAAGTTTGTACAATTGCTTCTCTCTTGCCTATCGACCAAAATCCATTAATTTCCATTTCTTGTGAAAAATCATCTATCTTGTCTTCTCTTTTATCACTTAGTAACCATTCCGAAACTCGACTGAACAAATTCCTCTTTGTAGTTGCAAATTCATCAATCAAGAATGCAATGATATCGTAAGGATGGTCAGATGCTTGTACCTCTAGACCAGCATCCAAGACCACAGATTCAGCCACAAAAGTTTCACTTCTCTGCGTTAGATACTCCACCATTTCTTTTCTAATTTCAGCTGCTACTGAACCAGGGGACTTGAAAACATCACCAGTTGTATTGTCAACACAAGCTGTAGATAACCCTGGGAGGAATGCTTGAGCAATCGTGTAAACTAGTTCTGCATCACAAAGGTCACAGTGAAATGTAGGACCTCCTTCCTTTTCATCCTTGACTTTATCTGGTGTAAGTTCCACATCATTTTGAGGAAGATCCGTAAATGGAGATTCCTACAAAATGATGTCACCTACAACACATCATTACCTGGTTTGATAAAAACTACCCTGACAACCAAAAAGAGTAGTAGACTTAAAATCATTAAGCCTATGATCATTACCTGGTTTGATAAAAACTACCCTGACAACCAAAAAGAGTAGTAGACTTAAAATCATTAAGCCTATGAGCAATGAGAAAACATATCCATCGAGCTTCTACCACAAAAAACAAAGATATGAACCTGTGTTTGTCTCGTTGGTTCATACAATCACATTAAGATGTGACATCTAACAAGTTTAGAATTCAAATCTAACACATTCAACTCCTTCTGTTTTTCCATGCTACGATTTCTGTTGTACAAAAAAGACAAGAAAAAGACAAGGCGACATTTTATATAAGTAAGTAAATTTCTCTGAGAACATGGTGTATCATCAAATTAGAAACGTTGATCTGGTTATTGGTGAAATATATTCCTCTAACTATTTTGACAATTAAACGGTAAACAAAATTAAGAAATATTTCTAACAACCAATTAACCGTCTGAATTATATTAATTAAACAGGTATCCCCTGGGGAATCCATGTGAAATTATCTCTGCCAGCCATTTCTGTCCTTGGAGACCTTCACCAATTCAGCTAAACTCAAAATCAAAATAAAAGGTAACTCCAGCAAATAGTTATGTTAATTGAACTTCACATTATAAATTAAAAAAAAAAGTTAACAAATTCTTTGAAAGAAACTTGAATTTCATAGGAAAGAAGGATGAACTGCAATAATTGTTTTAAGTTCTATAACAAGTGGCAATATTATGTCATAAATTAACGATTTTGCCGGTCAGATCCTAAAAAATAAAAAAAGTTCTGAAAGGAAAAGAATGTTGCAACTTGTACACCCTAATTAATCACTAAATTTCAATTGCTTTAATCTCTTACCTCATTCTGTGCTTAATTTGATATTTAACCAAATTCTTAGATCCAATCACGAAAACTTTCAATATAACGGTCCCTATGCGAAATTAAAAACCTTAATATGCATTACAATGGTAATCCTAAAAGGAGCACAATTGAACAACCAAATTTGAAGTAATCTAATTTTTCAAGTAATCAAATAACACAAAAAGTAAAAAAAAAAACGTAAAAGAGAAATACCTCCATCATTTTTAAATGCCAAGGAGTTTTAAAGACGTGTGATCAAAATGGCTAACAAAACCTTGAAATTTGAAAAATAATCAAGAATTTAACCTAAAAAATTGGATTAATCATTTTTCTTTCTTTCCGCTCTCGTTCTCGTTAAAAAGAGAGGATATCTCAACAAGTTAAAAGCGAGCATTTGGTTTCATTTTAAATATTTTACTCGATCTTTTTGCTTTTATTTTACACGGACCGAAAAAGTCCGAAACTTGGCTTTTAACACCCGTAGAAAAGAATAATAAAAATTAAAAAAGAAACATTAAATTGAGATATTATGCAACACTGATGCAATTTAAAGTAAATGGTTTTTTATTTAAATAATATTAAAAAATAAATTAATTATCAAAATGAATCACTTTCAAAAAATTATTTATGTGTTTTGAAGAGTAACATGCACCACCATCATTAAGCCATCATCAATTATTTTTTTAAATTTCTTTGGTGCCGCACTGTATACGGAGGTACATTATGTATAGGAATAATGGGTAATATACGGATTACACGGGTTTGAAAATAATGTTATTTTTTAAGGGGGAGCTATCAAACTATAAGTATTTTGTTGGTTCATAAAAATAAATACTAAATTAAATAAAGATATCAAAAAGAAAATTATATTGATAAAAATTATTTTTTATAAATTTCTTGCAAAACATCAAAAAATGACTGAAAATAAAGATAAAAATTATTATGATTTGTTTGTTCTTAAAAATATTTTATTCTCTAATTATCAGTAAGAATTACGAATTCAAATTTCTTTCAATTCAAGAAATAAAAATGGTGAAAATAGGCTTAAAAATAGTAATAAAAAAAGCTAAAAAGGAGAAAAATAAGGGAACTTGTGACTGTAAAAAGAGTAAGTTTTTAACTGGTAGAGATTAGAGAAGAGCTGCCAGGCCACAACTTTTTACAGACAAAACTAACCAATGAATGCATGAAAAAAGGAAAGTCGTAAAAAAAAAAAGTAAAAAACATACCTAATTTATTATATGCATTCAAACCCACTATAAAGGGTTGGTCCCTCTACCTATACACCACCGGTTGGTGTTAATAATAATAATAATAATAATAATAATAATAATAATAATAATAATAATAGTTTAGGGAGAAGAAGATTCTGTGTTGGAAGAAAAGGAATCATCGGTTTAGCTTAGCAAGTATAATTTTATTTTTTTAATTACTATTTGTTTGAAATATTAGATTTTTTGCATTAACTTTTTACAGTTTCAAATTCTTTTTTGTGTTGAAAAATTATTATGTGATATTATGTGAATGCATTAGAGATATATGTTGAATTTTTGTTATGTATATCTACATGCTTATATATTTTTGTAATAATAATTTTGTTTTTGGATAAATAAAAAAAAGGCATGTTTAGGATTTGCGTTGGTAATGTAGGTTATTTATTTGTTTAGTGAATGATTAATTTTTTTATTGAAATTGTAGTTATCCAAATGGATTCTTTGATTAGAGTAAACGATCACATAGCAAATATGATTAATGTGTTGGTAAAAAAATGTTATTTGTTATTCACAGGTATATTTATAAAGTTGCATGTTATTTTTTTATTTAATTAAGAAATTTTAACTAACACGATAAATGAATATGGTCAGGGTGAGTACCGCGTGTTGAGGGCCCATGTCCATGGTTTGGGCTACCGGCCGAATGAACGGATTATGCCATACTTGAATATTGTCGGATTTGGATCAGCGGCAGTGATTAGCATTTCGATTTGAGGGCCGACTTGATATCTTCCTTGGGTGAACGGTAGCGCCTGAAGACCCACACATTTCATTTGGTGTGTGGGGAGTGCACCATCGCCTTAAAAGATGTTGCACTGCAACTCAATCTCCCAGTCGACGATAGTGCAATCATAGGTTCAAGTAAAGTGTTCGACCTACGGTGCTTTGCTATCACTTACTTGGATGCTCACCCGGTGATGGTGAAGCTAAATTTACGAGTTTGAAATTTTCCTAGTTGAAGGGAAATTTCAAAATTTTACCAAGTAATGCCACTAAGTGGGAGAAGATGTGTGCTACTCGAGCATATATAATGCAGCTGATAGGGGATACTTATGTCGGAAGCAAATAATAGTAAGGTCCACTTTATGTACTTGCCCCTATTGTCTGATTTGGAAGTTGCCCGTTAGCATAGTTGGGGATCAGTAGTATTAGCAACGTTGTATAATGAGCTTTGTCGAGCGGTAAAATACGAAACACAAGACATAGACGGGTGCTTGATATTGCTGCAGTCTTGAGCGTTGTACAAGTTGTCATTTTTTGCATCAGTTGGTCACCAAACACATGTTTTACCTATTGTAAATAGGTAATAAAAATTTTAGATCAAGAATTTTTCTTTTTATGAAAATGTGTTCTAACAAGTTTACTTTATTTTTAGATCGTATACTAGCTTGTTCAGGTATCAGGAGGTTTGAAACTCTCGTTGTTTACTGACAGATTATTAAGGCCCACGTCGGGGACGGAGTAATTTTTTCCCTAAAATTCGTGTCATGTAATTACCGACATAATAACAGATTAGGTTTCAAAAATCTTATTCCAGTATTTGCTATTCCATTTTCATTGAAAAAACTAATAACCAAAGACGCCTTGAAATTTGGCTTAGGTGAATGAGCAGTTTCGTTTGTTGAACAGGAATCTTCGGTCACTATTCAGTAAGTTGTTCAAGTCATTGTGAAGCAACTGGAGGCAGAGGGTCAAAATGATGTCTGATTGGTGGAAAATCAATAGGTGATAGTTGTTGCCTAATTGGAAAATGGGCGTCATTCGAATAAACGACGGGTTTGGGCTAAAGTGATGAAAAGGGTGCGGCCGGTATAGATGATTCTATATAGAATTGGGTATGATTCACATATCAATTTTATTGATGGTTTTTTTCATGAAGTCAATGATTATGGTATGGAACTATCAGGGTGCGAGACATCCAAACTTTCATAGGTTTATTAATGAGTTTTTGAGAGAAAATAACCCAGAGATTATGGTTCTTATTGAAATTAGGATTAGTGGTTATAAGGCGGACAGGGTTATCAAACAAATTAGGATGTCATTTTCGCATAGAGTGGAAATTGCCAAGTTTTCAAGAGGAATTTGGCTCCTATAGAAGGACCAAATCTATAACAGCACTTTTTTAATGAAATCAGAATAGTGGTTTCGGGACTACAAATTCAATGTAAAAATATGTATTTTATTAATATTTTAACATCTATGGTATGTTAGTAGTGTCTTATAAAAATTTCGTTAATAAATTTTTGACGTTTGCATGCTTAATTAAGTAAAAATGATTAAATCGAAAAAGGTGCAAAAGTGCAGTTCAATTAGATTTTGATGGTTTAGTCATGGCTATAATGGCATGTATAGGTGGACTTGTGTTAATGATCTAGTTGGTATGTTTGGCATGTATATATGTGGTATTATGGTTGGTTGCAACGTTGAGTGAGGAAGAGAAGAAGGGTAGGTCTACAAGATATGCTAACAGCTGTCATGATTTTCAGCAGGTTTGTCGGGTTTGCAATTTGAAAGATCTTAGGTATAAGGGGCCTAGTTTTACATGGAATCAATGCAATGTTTTCGAACGTTTAGACCATGTGTTGTGCAATTCGTAATGAGAATTTTTGTACTCAAATACGATGATTTTCCATCTTCAAACAATTAAATCAGACTACCGTCCAATTTTATTTTGTTTTGAAAATGAAGTGGCTCCTACAAAGTCTCGACCTTTTCGATTATTAAGGGTATGGTTATCTCATGACAATTTTGGCTCCATAGTCAGTGGTAATTAGAAGAATGATGGTATGCTGGAAAACTCAGTAAATGAATTTACAGAGGTATTAGAGATATGGAATAAAAAGGTGTATGATAATATTCTGGAGAGGAAGAGAACGATTTTCACTCATCTTGATGGAATACAAAAAAGCTTTGGAGAAATATCAGTCTGAAAAGCTCATCAAACTTGAGAAAGAATTGCGAGTAAGTTAAAAGAGGCTCTTGATAATGAGGAGATGCTATAGAAACAAAAGTCTTGAAATGATTGACTTTCTTTTGGTGATAGGAGTAAATATTTCCATAGTCGAGCAAACGCAAAGAGAAAAGTGAAACAAATTAAAGCTTTAAAGCTTACGGATAAATCTTGGTATTATGATGAGTATATGATCATAGATGAGTTGTTTCTTTCTTCAATACGTTGTATTGTATGTTGGGGATTTCCCCATTCAAAATAGATTTCCCATCCTGGAGTCGGACATGGTGGATACTCTTAAAAGGATATTATCAACTTAAGAGGTATATGATGCTCTTTTTGGAATGGTGCCTTTAAAAGTCTCAGGGATCGATGGACTTCATGAGTAATTCTACCAAAGCCAGTGGAATGTAGTGGGTGAATCCTTGGTTTCCATGGTCAATAGGGTTTTCGAAAGAGTTAGGATAGAGCTTCTTTTCAACAAAATGCTTCTAGTCAAGTGGTTTCTCTGGAATCTATCACTCAGTTTCGACCTATAAGCCTTTGTACGGTGTCATATAAGGTAATTATGAAGATTATTGTGAATAGGTTAAATAGATTATGCCTTATTTTGTGGTCGATAACCAAACTAATTTTATTGTTGGATGTAACATTGTAGATAATGTGATTATTGTCCAAGAGGTTATCCACTCTACGATGAGGCAAAAAGGGAAAAAATGGTGGATGACGCTTAAATTTGATATGGAAAATGCATATGATTAATTGAGGTGGGACTTTATTAGAGATACTTTAAAAGATGCATGGTTGCCAAATAATATTACACATATCATTATGCAGTGTGTATAAACGACATCTATGCAAATACTATGGAATGAAAGTGATATGGATGAGTTTGTTCCTTCGAGAGGAATTAGACAAGAGATTCTATTTCCCTGTATCTCTTTGTCTTAGCTACGGAAAAGCTTGGTCAAGCAATAAATTTGGTTGTTGTGAATCGATCATGGAAACCTATACAATTGGGTAGAGGTAGACCTAGTCTTTCATATCTGCTTTTTTGCAGATGATCTAGTGTTGTTTGGTAAGGCTACAATTGAGAATGCAAAGACAATAAGATAAATTCTTCTACAGTTTTCTGTTTACTCGGGCCATAAACTTAATATTGAAAATCAAAAATATTTTTCAGTACTAATACAGAGAAGCTAATTACAGAATTGCTCAGTAATGAGTTTGTTTTCCAAGAAGTGGATAATTTGGGTAACTATTTGGGCATCCCATTATTTCATAAGATATTCACGAAGAATAACTTTCAGTTTGTGATTGAAAAAGTGCAAAAAGGCTGAATGAATTCAATGCAAAACTTTTATCATTGACAAGTAGAGTGATGTTAACCAAGTTAGTTTTGTTGGCGATCCCTAGTTATTTCATGAAATCAGTAATGATATTTATAGGGTTGTGCGATAAAATTGAACAAATTGTGAGGAAGTTTGCATGGGGGTCAACATGTAGTGCAATGAAGGTGGCTCTAGTTAAATGGGAAACCGGTTGTAAGCCATTAGAAACTGGTGGACTGGGTATAATGAGAATGATGCATTAGAACCTTTTGTTCCTTATCAAGCTTGCTTACCAGCTTGTTACAAAGTTGAATCCTCTTTGGGTTCGAGTATTGTGGAGTAAATACAATATGAATAAACCATGTCCTTATTCAATAATTAGGACAAACTACTAACATATTTGGCGATCATTTATCAATATATAAGAGATGTTTCAGGAAAAATTGTATTAGAGTATAGGAGATGGAAAATCTGTTAATCTCCTGCAAGATATCTAGATAACTGAATTAAGGTTACTTAGTGATCACCTTTTACTAGGACCGAATATCATAAGTTAACTAATTTTGTTGAGTTGGATGGTGATAGAACTAGTGACAATTGCAACTATGTTTTAACAAGAAGGTGTTGGGATATATTGTTTTGTATCATTTGCCCAAAAAAGGACTAGGCGACGACAGATGCTTATGGGAACCGAACACTTCTGGTAAGTTTACTGTCAAAGATGCATATAGAAGTCTTACTTATAAGGAGCCTTTATTAACAAATTTTGGTTGGAAAGATATTTAGGAGAATATTTTATCCCTAAGGATAAAGCATTTTTGTGGTTAGCAATAAAGCAAAGACTCCTAACGAACTATGAAAGGGCTAGAAGGAACTTAATCGATGACTTTGGATGTGACCATTGTAGGTACTATCAAGAAACGACAATACATGTGTTACGTGATTATCTGTTTGCCAGGGATGTATGGTGAAAGGTGGTTTCTAGAAGGTATGTTACACGTGTTTTTGAATTGGAATTTTCTAATTGGTTGTTGGAATTTTGAGAAGTGAGTTCGAATTTAAAAATGGGGTGGTTGAGTCTAATGTGGTGTTTGTTGTCGTATGCTGGTTATTGTGGAAAATTGAAAACAAATGAGTTTTCCAACATTTTGATGGTAATGCGGATGAGATAGTGAGGAGTGCCAAGTGTTTTACCATTAACATCTACAACAACGGGATAAAATGTGGAGTAACAAGAGGCAGTCGAGTTTTACATGACAGATGATAGCCACCCATTGCGATCTGGATGAAAATTAATACAGATGGATCAGCTAATAGTAATGGATCGACAGTCGGTGTTGTTCGAGATTCACATGAAAATTGGGTACATGGATTTAGAAGATTCATTAGGAAGGGATCCACAATTAATTCTAAATTGTAGGTAATTTTACATGGGTTAGAAGCAGTACGATCCAAGAGCTATAGTAAAGTGGTTATTGAGAGTGATTGCTTGCATGCTTTGGAGATGATTAAGGATAAATTGGAGAATATTTCATTCGACACTCATTCAAAAGATACAAAAAGTATGTGGTTCTTTTCAATTTGTGAAGTTCCAGCATGTTCCAAGGGAAGGTAACAAGGTGATCGATTAGTTGGCGCAATATTGCCCCTATTCAAATTCGAAATTAGATAACATTGAATTTCCTGATTTATAGGTTAGGAGATTGTTACTGTAAGACAAACTAGGTACTCCTTATGTACAGATAAGCTGATTTAAGGCATTTGGTGTTTTTTTTATTTATAAAAAATGTAAATCAATAAATTAAAGTTTATCTTTGTTATGCATAATCACACTAAGAGAAGCTCGTCAAAGAAAAAATGCTGAAAATGAGCTTGTCTCATTAAGAAAAGGCTCACCTGATTAACTGTCTGAATAAAAGAAGCTTGCCTATATGAGACCTTGTCCAACTAGGAAGTCATATGGACCATCACCAAATCTCGAGGAAGTTTACCTTCGGATGTATCTAGTCACATCCCATCACATTCATAACTCCAATACTTCTCATTATTAGGTCCAATTACAGTTGTGACATCTTGTTAGATCCTAATAAAGCCCATCGTGACCCTATTACTAACCATACTTGATAGAACATTCGTTTTGAGGGGTATACGTCAGGTTCCAAGCTCCTCTTTATAAGGCCTCTCAATTATCTTTGAATTTAGATAACCTCCTATAATGACTCTCTACACAATTGTGTAAGCCACCCATAACCTTTTTTTACTAAATATTTATCAACAATTGATGTTATTTTTTAGAAACCAAATGACAACCCATGATTGTACCAACCAAAACATTCCTGACATCCAAAATCAAGAGGACACAATCGATTATTCTCGACAACAAACGAGACAAAGATATAAAAAATCTGGCATATAACCAAAATGACTAATATGATGGATACTCCTACTACAATGCTTACCATTTAGCCTATTTACAAATCACTAAAAAAATTACATACACCCTTATCATAGTATTATTCGGACTATCCTAACTAGTACGACCCTTGTACAATAATCTACCAGTATCCACCATTACCGACAGACAATCACATTGTCCAAAACAACAAATCAAATAGCTAACAGTGCACGAAGTTAAAATAATAGCTCAAGCTCCTCTAACAACAACAAACATTGAAATAAAATGCTCAAATCACACAACAGCTCGGAGTGAGCTGGGACCCTCCCCTCCTACCCAAGTATGCCATCGGTAAGATAAGAGGGCACTACATCATTGGTTTTAAGAGACAAGGTAGATGTAAGTTAGTCGCAATAATATTCAAATTGGTCATAGGGTACTAAACTCAAGCTGTTAACCTACAGCACCTAATGACGACAAATCGTGCTTTACAATATATTCAAATCTTGGCTCAGTCATTATCAAATGCATATAGTTGTCGTCACAAAAAATATATTTACAATAAAACGTTTTGATGTAGGAGTATTTTGAGAATCCTACCTCTGAGTGAGAATTGTTTAGTATAAATCTAGTGCATTACAGATAATCAAGTTCACTAATGTTATAGTTACCAATCTAATTAAGCTTATATTTATCAATGCAATCGATTACAAGAGTATTTACTAAAGCTAACACTAAAGAAACTAAAAACCATTCTAGTAATTTCAATTGAAACTTTCCCTTCAAGTACAAAACTAGTAAGTGGATCCAATTAGTGAATTAATGATTAAGCATGAACAATAATATGCATTGTTACTAATCCTAACCTTTCTCGGTCTCTCGAATCGCTTTAGGAACTAGGATTCACTACTAAACAACAACTTGCCTCTGTAAGTTTAGTGAACACCGAGTTTATGCTTATTGAGTTGGATCGATATAGCCAACCAATGTCAGATCTTTCAATTTCTCTAGCTCTAACTATGTTTGTGATTGTCAAGCATAAACATACAAAAGATCATCCATCCAAGCAAGCAACAACAAATATCATTATACCAAATTCACTATTAATCACAACATTACCATTATCCACCCACCACTTATCACATAATCAATTTAGCTACACATAGATCTCTCAATAACACAACCATCAACAATAGAAAACATCGTTATAATTGCAATAAATTATAGAGATTGAGATTTAAAAATGCTCAACCAAATAAAACTTCCAATTGGACAATTGTCCAAGAGTAAATCCTATTTACACTTAAATTTTCAACCAACTGAAATGTAAACTAAAAAAAAAATTAAGTTCTAGAATTTACAAAGCAAATCTAGTTGAATTACAAAAGATTTAAAGTTTATTTAGAGAAATATCAAAGAATAACAAAATTCCTCTCAAAATTAAATTTCCTAAGCATCCTCCTTACGTTCTTATAATATTTACTTGAAAAATCTTATAAAAAGCCTCCTTTAAAATTGTGAATTGTTTAACTAGTATTTCATTACATGGTAATTTGAGCTTGAATGCTGCACGAAAAGATGAAGAATGTTGCGACATTCTTAATTTTTTTTTTTAATTTTACCCTTTAACAATCTTTCTAATAATTGTTCAACGATTAGATTCGGTGCGGCTGCTGCAACATTAAAGGCTTGTGCATTGCAAATTCCTCTCCTATTTTGTCACAACTTAGACTTTGATTATTGGTTGAGCTTTAATATTTCAAGGTGAATGTCACAACATCCTCTAACAAGTGTTAGGACACAACCTACTATCATCTGCATATTTTAATAATTATTTCCTTTCAACTTACACTAATTAAACTCACTTGATGATAAGATGTATTGAATATTGGAACGCACAAAATAAACTAAAAATATGCGATGGAATGAATATCTAACCTAAATCGTAAAATACTAAAATAATGCTAAACTTAACAATTTTACTTAAAAACAAGCATTAATCTAGTATGAAAAACTACTCTCAAATATATACCAATGAGATGTTAGGATCTAGTGCCTTAAGTATAGTTTATTCGTCATTTATACTTGTAAGTATTTAAACAAATTGGTCAGATAAAATTTCATTAATCACATTAATATCGTTTGTATTTGTCCTCAACGGTTTTTGAATGCAAAGCAAAATGTTAACAAATATTAGCTCATTGATTACCTAATATTTAACTAATATTAAGTTGCATTACGCGGTTGGACCATCATGTGAGAAGACAATTTGTATTAATAGGTAATCTAAAAGGTCCATAATCTAACAAATCGAAATTAATCAAATTGGTTAAAGGAGTATTATGTTGTCTATCAAGTCTAAATAGGAAGATACATTGTTTTGGGTATCAAAGTGGACTCCCAGAAAGTAGAGACATAGGTGTGATTGTCTGGATTGACAATACATTGGATATGACTAAAGTTGAATTAATCCTAGACCCGTTTATGGATTAATTCATTTGTGACGTTCATAGTGTGACTTACCTTAATTCTGAGTAAGTGACTGACTAGGTGTGCATGACTCATATACTTTGATGTATTAAAAGCTTGAGTTCAATTAACTAAAGAATTGAAAATTGGTACATTGGGTATATGACTTCTATATGGCACGACTTCATTTACGATAGTGGAATTCATAGTTCAATAAAGGGTAAATGATATCCTCTCATTGGCATTACATGATAGATGGAAAAGTAATGTGACCACATGTTATTTGTCAAAGACAAATGATTTAATCACTATTTGTTGATAATAGACTTTTCATAAAAGATGATATAATAGTTACCATGAAATAAAATAAGATCATATTGGGTGAACGAATTTAACCCAAAGAGATCAATAATATCTTATAAGGGTAACACACTTATAACTAAGGTCATTAGATAAACACTTGTAAATTGCTTTCGTAATTTTATGCAATAAATGAGAGTTCAATAATGACACTTTAGTGTAATAACTCCCCGTTTAAATAATGTTGTAATTAATAAACGAAGATTTAAAACTTAATTACAAGTTATTTAAGCTTTAATTATATATATTCAATTAGTCTCTCCGCTAATTCAATATAACTTAAAACGAATATCATATAGAACTGATAATATAGAATGAACGAAAAACGATGATTAAGAGAAAAAGATCGTATGTATCATTATCCACAATAAATGCATTTTCTTGCTAAATACATAAGATGATTTAGAAATTAAATTAATTTATTTGAATTATTACTTTATTGATTGCAATTAATAATTAGAGTTCAAAATAAGAATTAAATTAATTAGTCATCATAGCTTTATTAAATGAGATAATTAAATATATTTATTCATATATTCAGTATTCTACGGTAAAGTTACTATAATTTGATTAATTATAAAAGGACAAATTAAAATTATAATAAAAAGGGTTAATATTTAATACATTAACAATGAATTTTTTTATTTCGCAAATAACTTTAAAATTTTGATAAATATATATATTTTTTAATTGTTTACTTTTTAATATTTTATTATACTCTATACAACACTTGCATTCAGTGAACTCTAAAAACTCAAATAATGTGCCAAATATTTTTCAAAAAATAAATAAGAATATTTAGAACTTTTAAATTTTAATTAATAATATTCACGTATTCCTAATTTAAAAATTATTTTTAAGAAAAAAAAGTTTTACAATAATTATTAAATAAAAAACTTCTGTTATTACGGTCTGTCACCTTAATTTAATATATGCTTTCAGTGATTCAAATAAATTAAGAAAAAAGAAAAAGAAAAAGAAAAAGAAAAAGAAAAAGAAAACTTGCAGACTCTAGAAAGAAAGAGAGAAGTGAGAACGCCTTTGATGTTTGCTCATTTCACACCGCATGGAACCAACTCCCTAACCGAAGCCTTCCTCTCCAATCTTAACCTTAAAATATCAAAATCATAAATCAAAATAAAGATCCTTCTAATATCCTGAAAACATCTGAACTAAAAGGGTTTCGGAAAAAGAAAATCCTTCCGATCTGGAAAGAAGAAAAGCCCTAGTTTTTGCACTCCACTGCCAAACAAATAAAGAAAAGTAAAAAGAAAGGGGGCAAAATGGCGCTTTCCGAGGAAGAGTGCTCAACGGCGAAGGCTTCTTCCTCTTCACCGGCATCGTCGTCAGCGACTGTTTCTTCGCAAGGCGTTAACTACCTAGCCAAGTGTGTACTTAGAGGAAGTGCTATCCTTCAGGTCGCTTACGGTCATCTCCGTTCTCCTTCTTCCCTGGACGTCGTTTTCGGCAAGGTCTTTCCACTTTTTTCCTGGTTTTTAATTAATTTTAACTTTTATTCATCGAATTCGATCAATTTACTTATTACAAACAATAATCAACTTGCATTTAGACAGTGCTTACCTTTTTTTTTTTTTAATTAGTTTCTAGTAGGATAAGCTTTAAAATTTGCCCTTAAGATAACTCTATGTGTTGTTTTATCTTAATTCGTAAGAGATAAATTGTAACAGGAAAATAGTTTAAATATTCCGTGTCAATTTTTTTTAATGACATTTATGATGCTGTTTTCACTTTTCGACCTAGTATTTAGTTCTATATATGAACTAGAAGTTACTTTCAAACTGATATTTACATGGTTCATCCAAGACCTTGTGCTGCTACTAACTCTTCCCATAGCATTTCCATAACGATATCTTTATTTCTTCTTTAAATTCCCATTCTCAAATATAGTATTGTAACGTTGACTTTTAACGCGTCTTTTTGAATCTACAGCCTCCCAGTTATTTGTATTTAGTTCTATAATCCTATTGTCAAACTTGTTTTTGATAATGATGGTGATACTTTAATCTTATTAATTCTGATAATAAGTTCCTTCAATTTTATATTAAGAAATCATATATGTAAGTGCAAGCACTTTCCAATCACACTGTGAAGAATTACCTTAGGAAATTGGGAGAACTGTACATAATGGAGACAGTAAAGTTGTCAAGAGAAGTAAATTTAATTCACTTCTATATAACAGTTTATATAATTCTTGTGTATCACTAAGGCAAAAGATCATGTTGATTTCACATCAATCCGTGACTCGATACAATAGTTGAGATAGGTGTACTCATGAGGATGAAAAGTTGTAGTAATTAATTAAGTGGCTATCATTCATTTCAATCTATGGCTTACACTCAATTCAGTGTACCAACTACTGTAGCCATAGAGTTGTTTCGGGAAATCAATATAATAGAGAGGGTCTTTACTGTTTTGCAGTAGTGGTGTCATGGGGTAATATTCAAATGGGTTGGAATTGGTTTTCAAGAAATGGGATATGGTAATATAGAGAATTCTCCAAATGAGAACAACATACACAGATTTTGATAGGATAAAGGGTTATTGATTAGTATTTTTGGATTGTTAATCTTGTTTTGAGTTTGACTCTTTGTTGTATTTGATGAATTTCTTCCTTCTGAAACTAGAGTGAATTTATGGCATTTCTGTAAAGAGATAGCTAATCTAACCGATTGTTTGATGGTGTTTTATTCATGAGACACCATAGAGTTGGTGATAATTGGTGAAAATGGTATGATAACATCTATAAATATATTAAAAAAACATTTTCCAATTGAACATAGGTTTAGATTAAAAGAATAAGGGTTATGGATTAGGTTTTCTGGATCATTGATGTTATCCTCCAAAAGAGCCATTCTAGTTTGCTCTGCTTTGCGTTTGACTATTGTATCAGAGGAAATTACTTCTAAAACCACTGTTAATTGGTGACATTTTGGTAAAAAGATAGCTAATCTAACTGATTGTTTGGTGGTGTTTTATTCAGGAGACGTCCATAGAGTTGGTAATAATTGGTGAAGATGGTATTGTGACATCTGTCTGTGAGCAGACTGTCTTTGGTACAATAAAGGATCTTGCCATTCTACCTTGGAATGAGAAGGTCTATGGACAAAATACACAGGTCTGTACCAAAAGTATAATGGAAGCATTGTAGGACATACCCTCTTTATATTCATTTGTCTGAGAGTATTTCTTACCTTATTTATTTTTAATAATAGATCTTCTGGACTGGATAAAGTTAATATGATTTGAAGCAGTTTTTTGTAATACAATTATACTATAATTTCATTTTAAGTTAATTTGCTTTCTTCTGTTTTCTTTATTTAGATGCCTGGGAAAGACCTGTTGGTTGTTATTTCTGATTCCGGAAAGTTATCTTTTCTCTCATTTTGCAATGAGATGCACAGGTTTTATTTTCTATCCCGCAATTTAGTTTTCCATGTTGAAAGTGAACATGCCTAATGGCTCTACGGCTGACATTTTGGTATGTTTACTTCCACTGTAACGATACATATTTTTTGAGATAGGTTTTTTCCCGTCGACCATATTCAGCTTTCAGATCCTGGAAATGCAAGGGATCAAATTGGAAGAATGCTAGCTGTTGATTCGACGTAAGACCCTTATGCCAAAGATTAATCTGTGTGCATGTTATTTTCTTATCTCTCTGTGCATGTTGAAACTAGATCCATTTTTTTTAAAACTAACAGAATATCATGTCTAGCAATGCGATGGGTTGGCCTAACTTCCCTGATTTTCCTTTAACAGTGGCCGTTTCATCGCTACTAGTGCTTATGAAGACCGATTAGCCTTTTTTTCTCTTTCAATGTCTGGAGATGATATTATTGACAAGGTATTGTTATTGTCAGACTGGATTCAGTGTTCTTGCAGCATTTTTGGTTGATACTTTGTCTTACTGTGTATATGGAATTATGAGCTCTTATCTGTGAGCATTTCAGAAAATATTTTATCCACCTGAGAATGAAGGCAGTGGTAGTTCTACTAGAAATGCTCAAAGAATTAGTGTACGTGGTACAATATGGAGCATGTGCTTTGTTTCAAAAGATCCTATCCAAACAAATAAGGAGCATAATCCTGTTTTAGCCATTGTTTTAAATAGGTAAGAACTAAATTTATAAAGATGATCTAGGAAATAGTCATATTTATGGTTTATCTGTTTTCCCACGGGATAATATATATTTGCTTGGGCTAGTCTAAGAAAGGGGTACATATTGTTACTGCAGGAAAGGTAATACCCTGAATGAACTGGTATTGTTGGGATGGAATCTATCAGAGCATGCAGTTTTCATCCTTTCACAGTATCTTGAAGCTGGACCACTAGCACATAGCATTGTTGAAGTTCCTCATTCCTGTGGATATGCGTTGCTGTTTAGGGTTGGTGATGCTCTCTTGATGGATCTTAGAGATGCACGTAATCCTCATTGTGTGTATAGAACAACCTTAGATTTTTCAGTCCATACACCAGAGGAACATATTTGTGTTGAAGAGTTATGTACAGCACATGAATTTGATGATGATGGGTTATTTAATGTTGCTGCATGTGCTTTACTGCAGCTGAGTGATTATGATCCAATGTGTATAGATGGTGAAAGTGGAAGTGGAAAAACAACCTGCAAACATGTTTGCTCATTTAGTTGGGAACCGAAAAGCAATAGAAGTCCGAGGATAATCTTTTGTCTTGATACTGGAGAATTTTACATGATCGATGTTTCCTTTGATTCTGATGGCCCTAAGGTGAATATATCTGATTGCCTCTACAGAAGTCAACCTTGCAAGTCCCTTTTGTGGGTCGATGGTGGGTTCCTGGTGGCAATTGTAGAGATGGGGGATGGTCTGGTCCTTAAGGTTGAAAATGAGAAGCTAATATACAAAAGTCCTGTTCAAAATATAGCTCCCATCTTGGACATGTCAATAGTGAATTACCATGGGGAGAAACATGATAAAATGTTTGCATGCTGTGGTGTTGCACCTGAGGGATCATTAAGAATCATACGAAGTGGAATTAGTGTAGAAAAGCTTCTAAGAACTGCCCCTATTTACCAAGGAATAAGTGGAACGTGGACAGTTCAGATGAAATTTACAAACTCTTATCATTCTTTTCTTGTGCTATCATTTGTTGAGGAGACCAGGGTACTCTCAGTTGGATTAAGCTTTACTGATGTTACTGATTCAGTTGGTTTCCAACCTGATGTCTGTACTTTGGCATGTGGTCTTGTTGCTGATGGCCAGCTCATCCAAATTCACCAAAATGCAGTTAGGCTTTGTTTGCCTACTAAGGCTGCCCATTCTGAAGGTATCATTATGTCTTCTCCCGTCTGCATAACTTGGTCCCCAGATAATATGAGTATCAGTTTGGGGGCAGTTGGCCAAAGTTTGATAGTTGTCTCCACTTCTAATCCATATTTCCTTTTTATTCTTGGGGTCAGATCACTATCAGCATATAATTACGAAATATATGAACTGCAGCATGTAGGATTGCAGTATGAGTTATCGTGCATATCAATACCTCAAAAGCATTTGGAGATGAGGCATTTAAGCTCTAATGTAAACCTGGTGGATGTTGGTGGAGCTGTTCCTCCTGTTGGAGTTGGCATGGGTATTACCTTTGTTATTGGTACCCATAAGCCTTCTGTGGAAATTCTATCTTTTGCACCTGAAGGTCTAAGAGTTCTTGGTGCTGGAACGATTTCACTAACGACTATTATGGAAACTGCTATTAGTGGTTGCATTCCTCAAGACGTAAGGCTAGTTCTTGTTGATCAGTTTTATGTTCTGGCAGGATTGAGGAATGGAATGCTGCTTCGGTTTGAGTGGCCTTCTGCCTTCACTCCTTCATCGGAACTATGCCTACGTAGTTCTATTCCTTTTCCTGAAAAGGTTGAGAATTTTTTATTGAATACAAAATTAAATTCGTTTGGATCAGAAACATGTTCTGTTAATATGGGTGAGAAAGATGGCCTTCCTGTTACTCTTCAATTGATCGCGACTCGTAGAATTGGCATTACCCCAGTTTTCCTTGTTCCCTTGAGTGATTCACTTGATGCAGATATTATAGCTCTCAGTGACAGGCCTTGGTTATTGCATACGGCTAGGCATAGCCTTTCTTATACATCTATATCATTTCAACCTTCCACGCATGCAACTCCTGTGTGTTCTGTTGAATGCCCTAAAGGAATTTTATTTGTCGCAGAAAACAGTTTACATTTGGTAAGTGTCATTATCTTTAGAACATTGAATTACCGTGATTGTTTAGCTGTCATACTATTGATGATAGTTTATATTTCCAGCCTTTAACAGTTGGCTTTGGACTTATTGGAACTGTTTGGGAGTAAACTTTCTGAAGTAAACCTGGCTGACAAACTAATTTTCCATGATGTTTTTGGCATTTTCTTGATGTCTAAAGCTTTGGGTTCATACACTTTTATGGCTTAAAATTTCTCCCCTCTTCCCTAAATACTGCCAAATTTGTCTGTCTGCCTAGTAATAGATAGACAAGTCTGTATGAGTTATGTTGGGAAATTTGGTGCTCTTATTTTGGAACTTCAACTCTGTAGAGCTATCAATTAAACTGCATCTAGCCCTTCCTTCCAAGTTAGATGACTCATTTCAGTAACTGTTTGAGTGCATAGCATGGGTGGACCTGATTTCAACTCTTCCATGACCATACTTCATCCAAATGGATTCATATAAAGCCTGTATGGCTGTTCAAAAATGACAAATAAACTCAGACAGTGTTGTAGCCAAGGGGGGGCTGGCAGGGGCCCCGGCCCTCCCCTAAAATGGAAAATTTTACATTTAGGCCCTTTATAATTTATAAAATTTTAAATTAATAATGGTAAAATTGCACTTTGGCCCCCCCAAAATAATAAAAAATTGATTTAATCCTTTAAAAATTTTAAAGACTATCGTAAAAATATACAATTTAATTCCGGCCCCCCAAAAACTTTTCTGGCAATGCCACTGCTTGCAGAGTTGTATATTAGTGGGTTGCCTGTTACAAATATAGGATGCAATGTTCTCATTCTTATCATTGATCCTTTTCCTCCTGATTCTTTCTGAACGTTTCTCCTTGCATCCATAATCATCTATCGCCGATGTTTGAATTAATTGCTGAATACTTGGATATTTTCCTCTTTGTGTTCTGGATATGTATTTATATATGTATGAACGTATGTACACCTATTTGTCATGTAAAGGAAATTTGAGCGCGTGGCTTGGTAGCTTGATAAAGGCAATTGAGTTACAACTACAGTGGATAAAAAAACTGTTGTCTGAATTTTAATATTATTTGATCAATTAAACTATGTAGCTTTGTTTTAGTGCGATGTTTGTGAAACTTAGATTAATGTTGGCTGCTAGTGGATGGTGTTGTCAGAGCTGTAGGAATGAACAAGTGGGGTTATGAAGGAACTGTGAGTGGTTGATTGACATAGGTGGAGTGATGGACGGTTGTTGTAATTTAGTTATGGTTCTCTTACATGACTTAGATGATATTATTGGATTCCTTGTCTTCTCATAGAAGAAACCATGATTAGTAATAGCTTCCATTTTCAGAAAAATGTGGTTCTATTATTTATTTAAAAGCATCTCAATTCTAATCTGTAGCATGATTTGGCTGAAGTCACTAGTTTTAATTGTGTTTAAGGTGGAGATGGTGCACAGTAAGAGACTTAATGTGCAGAAGTTTCATCTTGAAGGCACTCCACGGAAGGTCCTGTATCATAGTGAAAGTAAGCTTTTAATTGTGATGAGGACTGAGCCAAATAGTGACACATGTTCTGAAATTTGTGGTGTGGACCCCCTCAGTGGGTCTGTGATGGCATCTTTCAAACTCGGACCTGGAGAAACTGGAAAATGCATGGAACTTGTTAGGGCTGGAAATGAACAGGTTCTAGTAGTTGGAACTAGCCTGTCTTCTGGTCCAGCAATAATGCCCAGTGGTGAAGCTGAAAGGTTCATATACTTTGTTCTCCCTATTTTTCTTTTTCTTTTTTCGGTGTTGAAGGGCTCAAGTTTGTATCTTTTCTTGAAGCATGGTGAGTTAAACTGGGTAACTACTTTTTAGAAGAGGGCTCGAGAATCCTTATAATTGACAGAAAAATTCTCCTTTCCCTTTTAAAGTTTCTGAATATTCCATGCTTTTAGTTCCATACGTTTTGACTCGATATTTTTGCTACAGCACCAAGGGCCGTCTAATTGTCCTCTGCATTGAGCATGTACAACATTCAGATAGTGGGTCGATGACGTTCTCTTCAATGGCTGGGTCATCTTCTCAACGAAACTCACCATTTCGTGAAATTGTTGGTCATGCCACTGAACAACTATCAAGCAGTAGTATCTGTAGTAGCCCAGATGATACTAGTTGTGATGGAGTAAAACTGGAAGAAACTGAAGCATGGCAGTTCCGGCCGGCTTACACAACCACTTGGCCTGGAATGGTACTTGCTATATGTCCATATCTAGGCCGTTACTTCTTGGCCTCTGCTGGTAATGCTGTAAGTTGCAAACCACAATTTATTCTTTTAAATACTAGAGTTCTGTCATTAATTAGTCTATTAAGATGTTGATCCTTTTTCCCCCAGTTCTATGTATGCGCTTTTCCCAATGATAATCCTCAAAGGGTGAGAAGATTTGCAATAGCGAGGACGCGGTTTATGATAACATCATTGACGGCATATTTTACTAGAATTGCTGTAGGCGATTGTCGTGATGGTATTCTTTTCTATTCATATAATGAGGTGAGAAAATTTTGCTGACTGCAAATGGTAAATTCATTTCTGATGTCAACCATATCCTTTAATGCTTATAGATAGTTTTTGTATAATTTTCAAGATTAATATGGTAATCAAATCATTATGGTGATCTTATCATTTGTGATTTCAAATCTACTATGGTAATAATCATAAATGCTACTGAACTGTTAAATTAGAAAATATAACATCAAGGGATAAACTAGCTTTTATAAAATAAATTAGGTAAACAAATTGAATTAGATCTATTAAAATTTTATCAAACGGAGAAAAAAATTTATTTAAACTTATACGACATTTAGAAAGCCAAAAAGAAAATTTATGTTTAAGTTTTCTGCAACTAATATTACTTTAAAAAGGTAAAATATCATACATAAAACGATTACAATTTTGAAAGGGAGCAGGTTTTTAACTCTAACTAGAAAAGGGTTTCACCAGTATAGTTAATTTTATATATTATTTCTCATTGGTAATAAGCATCGTAAATAAATCATCTTCTGAGAGATCAGTGCCACCAGAAGACCGTGAGTTTCTTACTTACCTACATGGTGATCTAGTCTCCATGTGTAGATCACCTTGACTTTTGGGGTGATCGCTCCATAAGACACTGTCATGGTGTAACCAATTGTTCTATATATTATTTCTCATTGGTAATAAGCATCGTAAATAAATCACCTTCTGAGAGATCAGTGCCACCAGAAGACCGTGAGTTTCTTACTTACCTACATGGTGATCTAGTCTCCATGTGTAGATCACCATGACTTTTGGGGTGATCGCTCCATAAGACACTGTCATGGTGTAACCAATTGTTCTTTTACCTATTTACAACTCCCTTACCAATTGCGTCGCTGTAATTGTGGTCTTTGATATCTATTCTAAACCAACTCTACCTTCTTATATGCTAGGACACCAAGAAGCTGGATCAGACATATTGTGACCCGTCTCAAAGGTTAGTTGCTGATTGTGTTCTTACAGATGCTGATACCGCCATTGTTTCAGATCGTAAGGGCAGCATTGCTGTCTTGTCTTGTTCAGATCGTCTTGAAGGTAAGTACATGAAACCATGACTTTTTTTACTGTCTAGTTGTATGTATGGTTACATTTATATGTATTTCTTCATAAGTTCTTTAAGTTTTATAGAGGCCATTTTTTATCTTCAAGTTCTCTTAGTAGCTATTGCTATAGTTTGCTAAAGACTGATCACAATGTTGTGAACATATTATGCAAGGAAGGAAATCATTGTCTTCAGGAATTTATTTATTTATCAAGCCTTGTTAATCTGATTGTTGGAACGAGTCCTCCATAAAAAGTTATACTGAAATTAAATTTCGTGTTATATTTATTTATGTAAAACAATTTTATAATAGTTTAACAGTATACATGACTAGTGAGCTAAAAGTATTATTAATCGGATGGTCTAATCAAATGTAGTATTTGGTAATTTGTGCTTTTGTGGAACATAATTTAAATAAGCAAAGCATTTCTTTTGAAGTTTTCTTAAACAATAACAATTTCATATTTGATGCAACTGCATTAAAATATAGTTTTACCAAATCATATGAAAAAAAGTTTTATTTATCGTTATAGAAGGAAAATATATTTTATGGACAAAATATTTGGATTTTTGCATTTTACATATACAGCTTAAATGTTATCATTTTAAAATGACATATGCTTTGACCTTGTACACATGGCTAATTGTATTCAATGAATCATAAAGCCGCTGGCTCCTTAAATATTGTTTTATCCCTGTAGGTTTTCTCCCGCAGGATTTTTCTTTCATTACACACAATTTTCAGCACTGCATATTTAATACTCATTGTGATATATACCAAGGGAATGATAGTTTTAGTAGCAAAACAAAAAGGAGAAATAATACCCGAAGTGTAAGGTAAAGGATGTAGAAACTGGAACCCCCAACTAGGAACTATCTTAATGACAGTAAAATAGCTTAGAGAAACAAAAAACAGCTGGAACCTTGACAAAGACAGTAGAAAGCATGAAGCATTCAAGGAGAAAAACAGATGAGTAGTCCCTAGACCCATACAAATGTGAAGTTAAGCACTTTTTGCGATCTGTAGCAAGATCTTTAGTTTCATTAGATGCTAACTTCTTTAATGGTGGGATTAGGAGGTCATCGCTGATTGCTATCACCTTCAGCTGGAACCAGAACTGGATTTTGTTGTCTGAATGTTAACATAGCCTATTATCCTGTGTAAATGCAATAATGGAGCTTAAGGCCTTGTTTGATAACCTGTTGAAATAATTCAATTTATTGAAAATTAATACTTTCAGCAGTTTAATTTTTTAAACGTGTTTAATAACAATTATCATAAATCATTTGATAGAACCTCTTCAGTGAAAAACTATTGAAAAAGATAAGTAGATAAGAAGTGACTTATTACCATGAAGAATATTTTTTTTCTTTTACAATATTTTAAATTAATTACTTTTATTATTAGTTTGGATTTTGTTAAAATTAATTATTTTTATTTTTTATGATATTTTTATATTTAACACTTTTACCTTTTATCAAATATTTTTTATATTCAAATTAAAATCAATGGCAAATATATAAAATGAAAATTTTCAAAATTTAACATCTACATTTATCAAACAATATATTTATATTCAGCAGTTAATTTTGAAAAACAGACCAAACAATTTTTATAATCCAAGTTTAGTACTTATTAAATTTAACATTAAAAATTCAGCACTTTAAAAATTTTTCAACTTATGAAACGCAAATATACAATGAATGTGTGATTCTAATTTTTAACATGTATTTTAGCTGCTGATATGCTTGTGTTTCTGTCTGGGATAATTTCATTTATTAATTTTTAATGTCTCAGATAATGCAAGCGCTGAACGCAACTTGACGCAGATTTGTGCATACTATATGGGTGAGATTGCCATGAGCATCAAGAAGGTAAATCGTTTCAGCTCATCATTATCGGTGATACTATAATGTGCCTTGGGTTTTATGAGATCAGGCTAGCCAATTGAAGGTCAAATAAAGATCATTGGCCTTGGTGATATTATCAACATTTTTCTATTTAGTATCGTTGCAGCTCATGATTATCAGTGATATTGTAATGTGCCTTGGTTTTTATGAGATCATGCTAGCCAATTGAAAGTCAAATAGAGATCATTAGCCTTGGTGATATTATCAGCATCATTCTATTTAGTATTGTTGCAGTTCATCATTATCAATGATATTGTAATGTGCCTTAGGTTTTATGAGATCATGCTAGCCAATTGAAGGTCAAATAATCATTAGCCTTGGTGATATTATCAACATTATTCTATTTAGTATCATCAATATAATTGTAAAGGATGATGTAAGTTCCAGGTTCTACCTAAAAAAAGGTCTGCTTCCTTCATAGTGAATTATATTGGTTATTCACTTGTCTAATTAGAGAAGTTGTGCATGGGAAATTAGTGCTTTTAGGAATAAATAACGAGGATGGTGTGGATGTGGTGAACAAGGGTTACTATAACGAAAATCTATCACAACAACTCAAGATTGATGATAGAGGTATTGCTGTTTTCTGGTTGCATGTAATCCCTGCCACAGTTATGTACAATTCACAGGGTCCATTTTTTTGTCCTGAGAAGCTAGAGTCAATTTCATTCAGTGTGGAGTTCTTGGAAATTATACCGATCACTCTGCTGTACTAAGCCCAACCATTGGATTATTTGAGTTCTAAAGTCACAAAATATGCTAGAATTTATTTTGTTTAGGGAGCAACTATATCTTATAATTTTTTTTCTTGGTATAGAATCACATGGTATGTGTTGTGATTTTGAAATAATCTTGCTGTGTGGTGTTGTGGAAGTTTGCTTTCAATTGATTGAGGAAAAAGGTAGACATTTTCTTTAATGATTAGTTGCTATTATGCTTTGCCCGCTTACTATTGCATTTGTGATTATTTCTTGGAGTTTAGTGAGTATTCATGAGGAGGGGGAAAACCAGAGCAACTCTTTTGATCTAGCAGTTTTTATCTCATAAAAGAAAATATAATACATCTAAAAAGGGTTTTTATTCTGATATGTTCCTTTTCAATTTGATTTGACGGAAATCCTTTTGATAGGTGAGATGCTAAATTCTTATTATCCCTGAATTCTGTGGATTTCTTTTTGTATCTAATGCTGAACAGTGCACTCATGGTTATGCTGTTGGTTGCTTGTTCTTTTGGCAGATAATTTACGTTTTAAGTTTTTCTGGACATGGTTTTTCCTCTTTAACTAGCTGTTTGAGATATTCTATATACTTTTTGTAGGGTTCATTTATTTACAAACTTCCAGCTGATGATATGTTAAACAGCTGTGAGGCTCTGAATGCAAGTCTTGACCCTTCACATAGTGCTATAATGGCCAGCACACTCCTGGGAAGCATAATGATCTTCATACCTATATCAAGGTATGGATTAATGTTTGGGGATGAAGTGAATTGATTTCAGTATTGGAAAGTAATCTGTATCATCTAAGTGTTGGATCATTTAGTTGTACGCACTGGTATTGGAAAGTCAATAGACATGGTTGGTCTTTAGCGCTGCATAGGCTCCCATGTTCTGATATTTTGATTTATTTCTGGATTTGGGACTTTTGTTTGATAAATTGTATGTTCCTGTAGGGAGGAACACGAACTGTTGGAAGCTGTCCAAGCTAGACTCATTCTTCATCCATTGACTGCTCCTGTATTAGGCAATGATCATAACGAATATCGTAGTCGTGAAAACCCGGTAAGAATGTGTTTTCAAGGTGATTTGATCTTGAGCGGTACGCACTAGCTACTTTTAACTGTAGAGCCTTGTAGATGTTGATGAAAATTTAATGCCACTAGCTTTATTCAGCCAATGAAATATTGAAATCTAGGAGCAATTGAGCCTCTATATTAGCTCCTTGCTGTGCTCTGTTTCTTTCTTTAGTTTTGCCAATCGTCCTCCATTTTTCTAAAAAAATGTTAAGCTTCTTATTCTTTCTTTGGTGGGGGTCTTGGGATCCAGGCTGCTTTTGTCTGTTTGATATTAATTCAGGGGTTCAGAAAAAGCAAACCTCTTTTCTAACTGTGGTTTATTGTTTGTTTGTGGGGACAAAAGGCTGGCGTCCCCAAGGTACTTGACGGTGACATGCTATCTCAATTCTTGGAGCTTACAAGCATGCAGCAAGAGGCTGTATTGTCATTTCCCATTATTTCTCCAGTTGCTCAGAAGTTGAGTCCGAAACCACCACCTTCACCTATCCCGGTCAGCAAGGTCGTGCAACTCCTTGAACGAGTCCATTATGCCTTGAATTAATAATAACAACATGCTATTTGAGACAGCGTTGATGAAGGAGAGATCAATGACAGTAACAAATATGGCTTGTCTTCATAGTTCTGATTCGAGATATCAAGGGAACATCAAAAGTGGCAGTGTGAGGGCTGGGTACAAGAAGCTGACAACCACCGGCTGCAATCTTGCACATTTTGGTTTTATAGTTTATTACAGAAACCGGAGGTTGGGTAAAACAGCTGCAGGCACAAGGAATAAAGAGCTGTAGTAAATGGGTAAAGTTGGTGCTATGTTTTTCCCTTTGTAAGTAATAACATTGTATAGTTGGTTCAAATGGAAAATGTAAGGCCTGAAACGCAGCAATTGAATTGGGTTTTTTCTTCTGCAACAAAATACTACATGTTTCTTGTTTATTATTATTATTATTATTATTTTTTAAAAAGCTCTCTATTCAACCTCAAGAAAGAAGCCAAACATTATCGAGAAATCTTACCAAAGCGCATGTCACATTTTCGTTTTTCTGTAGTGATTTAGTTTGATGGATTCCATGGCATGGTGCCAGAAATTATTATTATTGTTATTATTATTTTTAATGATTTAAGTTGATATGTTTCAGATAAATATATTTTTATGTATGATGTGAAATATAACGGATGGATTTTTAAAATAGTAATTATAAAAAAATTATGGAAGTATAAAATTATTTTTAACTTCTCTTAATGTGTATACTTATATAAAAGTATTCTAGTGGATAGAAATACTTTTTATTGTTCATTATATTATTAAATTAATATTATAAAATAATATTTTTAAAGTATATTAATGTACTTTAATCATTTTACGTTACGTGATTTAATTAGAAACAAAATAAAAATTTTATACGAAATATTTTGTAATTTTAAACTATAAAATAAAATGAAAATAATAAAAATCCTAACTCATCTTCCAATTTCATATTAAATATATGGTATTTATTTATATTAATTACTATTTAGCTTTTCACTATTACGAACCAATCTGTAAATTATAAAGTTAATATGTAACTTTTTCATTATATTTTTAAAATTATCATTATATTTTGATTTGATTGATATTTATCATTGTCCATAAATTAAAGATAAATGTGCTATTATTCTTTTAACTCTATTTTGAACTTTGCTGTTTTACTGGTATTTTATTAAAGTTTGCCACTAAAAATTAAATTTTTCTTTTCAATTTTAATTTAAAATAATTTGAGGACAAAATTTAGTAAGTATTTTTACATTTTACTTCAAATTTTAAAAATAATAATTTAATTAATATAATATTAAAATAAAAATGGCCATTTTATAAAAATATACTTATTTTTATCTTTTATGATATATGTATTTTTATTTTTTTTCCAAGTTTTTATTTCATTTATAGAAAATTTAATTAAAAATTCAAAATTGATTGCAAAATTTAATAAAATTCAAATATTAGTAGTAATATTAGATGACATAAGAGTTGAATGGTAAATTTACTCATATTTTTAACATATAACGGCATAAATCAATGAAAACAAAGTATGGTGACAAATTTCAATATTCATCAATAGTATGATGACAAATTTACACTTTAACTCTAAAAAATATTTTGATAAAATGGAAAAAAAAGATCATATATATAAGTGTTGAGTGCATTGATAAGGCACATTGCACTTCCAAAGGAGAATGCAAATTCAAACCTTGGAGACGACATTATTACGAGGGGCAATCACAAACCCTAAACATGGACCATAAAATGGACACATGGAGAATACAAAATAAAATGGAAAAAAAAGTTGATGAAGTTTTTCATACAATTAATCGTTTAAATTTTTAAAATTTTTATTATTAATATACATTTAGAAAATACTATAAATTATATTTTTGATGTATTTAATCATAAATAGAAACTAATTATAATTATAATTATTGAATATTATACATACCAAGTTACATTTGTTATTTTAGATTGATTATGGATTAAATAGTCTCATAACCAATATTTAGGTATTTCCATTCAACTAGCATATAAAGAAAATCACAGAAAAAATAAGTTTTAGTATTAAAGAAGCTCATTTTCATCACGCAAAAAATAAGTTTGGAGATGAAAAGATCTGAAGTGTTTTATTGTTGCTACAAATTGATCAAACCCTTGACTTGCAATCAAGTCAGCTTCTTTCATTTTCTAACATGTAATAATTATATGATTCTGTAACTCAAAATAATTCCTTTTATATTTTATTATTTTTCACTTTCAATAAATACAATTCAATATAAATAAGGTTTTATGACATGTGAAAGTGTGTACAAGTATATTTTAGTGATGGATAAATTGACATCATCAACATAAAGTCGAAAACGGTTTGAAACAAAAATAAAATTATGGTTAATATACATGACACCAGCGACTCCCAAAAAGGTTACCATACCACATTCACACACACACAATATATATATATATATATATCAACCAGATTTTTTTTTAAACAATCTCATAATTCTCTTATTTTGAGATTATACTTTGATTAATTTAACTTTTTTAAAAATATGTTTAAAAATTTAGTATTTTTAACTTAGGTTAATCAATGATATCAACTCACAGGGATGGATTTAAAAAAAATTATGGATCAAAATTGAATTATAAATTTTTGAAAGATCAAATATAAATTTTATCATGTATTAGTTTATGATTTTATTATTTTTTAATGGACTAAATGAAATATTTTCATTTTTTTGGAGGGGCTAATGCAGAATTTTTTTCTTATATTAATTTATAATTTAATTATTTATAAAAAAATTAAAATTAAAATTTTCTAATTTTTTGGGAAAGGATCCCTGCCTGCCTCCTTTGTATCCGTCTTTGTCAACTTGGTCAAGAGAATTTACAGAGATAATATGCAAGTTGAGAGCGATTACTAAGACTCCCTCATTATATAAATGAAAAAAACACATAAAAAAGAAAATTTTAATTAATAAATATTGGGAAAAATATTGTATTTAATAAATAAATGTAGGTGTAGGGGGGTTGGCCGAAAATGAAGCAGAAATCAATTGAAAGGGCAAAGTCAGAAGGTAACCAAATTAATAAATGAGGGATTAAGATTCATCAATTCAAAAAGCCCACAACCAACTCCTCTTCATTCTGGACACCACCCATATTCCTATAATCCTTCCCATTTTATTTTTAAAAAAATTATTTTACTCTTTTATTTAAATGATAAAAAAAATTAACGTTTGTTAACTGTGTTGACATAACATACACATGAATTGTTATGTAAACGCCACACCACGTCAACAATTAATTAATTTTTAATATAATTTTTATATACTTTTTAAATTTTAAAAAATTAATTGCTTATATGGCATTCACGTGTATTCTACGTTGGTCAAGTTACCAAACATTAATTTTTTCATCTATTTTGGGTTAATTTGACAAACAACACAAGTTTAAGGGCTAAAAAAGACAATCAATTAAATGGAGGGCTAAAATGATTTTTTTTTTATGAAGTTAGAGGGCATAATAAGTCATTATGCCTATAAAATTCATCTTTGATTTTTCATGTAGCAGCCAGGGGCAAATTCAAGGGTTCGCAGGGTACTCAGCCCCCTAAATTTTGTAAAATTTCTTTTTAAGCCTTTTCGAGTTTTGAAAATTTTTAATTTAATATTATAATTAGTGTTAGAAAAAGAGAAATTTGTATTTGCCCCCCAAAGTTTTCCAAAGTTTTTTTAAATTTGATTTTTTATAAGAATTATAATTTTTAATGATACATTTAATAACGTTTTCAGTTTAATTTGGTACACTAACACAATGCAACATTCTAAATATAATTTGGAAAAATAAAGTTTAGTAGCCGCAATATCTAAGTATAAATATTATCCAAACATTAATTAGTTAAAAAATAAACTTAAATAATTATGATATATAATACAAATTTTAGTGATCAAGATTACCCAAATTATCAAAAAAATTTATTTTTCTTAAATTTTGGTGATCAATCTCAAACAAACTCGTTTTGAGCAACAACCTAAAGACATTGATTCTTGCCCTTTTTGATCTTAGGGTGACCCAATCGAATAAGGTGATTGTCAATTTTGAGAAAAAGGGAAAAGTTCAATCTACCTAAGTCTTCTTTATGAGGTTTTTCCCCTTAAATTGTTTTAGCTATAAAATTATTATCTTAATAAATAATATCATGTTAGAAAATGAGAAAATTATATATTCATTTATTTATACATATTTTATAATTTTGTATGTATTTTATAAAATCTTTAAGTACTTTTGTTGTAAAATGAATGTTTCAATGAATTTTTACTTTTTAAAGTTTTTTTTAATTTTAATTTTGATTTTTTAAGAATCAAGACTAAATTGACATAATATATAATTTTTTTAGAATTAGGACCAAATTGATGGAATCTATAAATATTGAAGGGTTATGATCACGTAAGCACTCCATTAGTGATTTAATGAATAAATGATAAAAAAATTTAAAAATAGAAAATTTTAAACTTAGGTGATGAAAACAAAAATGTGCTAATGATTGAGTGACTATTTATATAGTTTACCCTTTTTATTTTTCATTTAAAACCAAAAAAATACATGACTTTGTCAAATTTAATTTAATGGACCCCTTTTTACCAAAATTTTTTAAGAAAGGGACCTTGCGATTTAATTTATCTATCATGTTTTATTTAGGTCGGACAACCCTATGTTACTTTTTCTATTTATTATTTCTAAATACAATTTTAATTATCATTTATAACATTTCTGGATCAAATAAACTTATCTGATTAAAATATGTTGTTAGTCCTTGTGGTTTGACAAAATTTAAAGTTTAGTTGTTATATTTTAAATTTTTAAATTTTTAAAATTCAATCCTCCTACTTTCTTTATTTAAAAATCTCAATCCAAATATTAAAATTAATTATTTTCTGTCAAAATCATTCAATTTAGAATTTTGATTAGGTTGTTCTGGCATATAATTGAACGAAAAATAAATATATTAAGTTGACAAATTTTGACAGAAACTATCAACATCAACAATGACTTTTAAATTGAAAAGTAGGAAAATTAAATATTTAATTTTTAAAACACGAACTAAATCTCAAATTTTATGGAAGTATACGGGTAATAAGCATACTAAAAAAAATAACAGACATGATCTTTTGGTCCATTTTGCACACACGTGAGAAAATTCAGTATATATATATATATTGTAATTATAATAGTTTATGTAAGTAATAGGACCAGATGGGTTTTGTCTTTTAAATGAAAAACCAATGTTTTTTTTTTCTTGACCAAAAGCATTATGTTTATTGCATTCCCTTATCAATTAAATATAAAAAAAATTGGATATATTATTAGATAAAGTTTAGAACATACAAAACCAAGAGAAAAGAAGAGAAGATATTCTGTTTCTTTTAGCTAATATCAACTATAGAAATATAACTAAAATAATGGTTTTAGAACATATTCAAAGTAATGGCAAGTATATATACCGTCGATATTAAATAAATAATAATAATTAATACTGTAGTTAAATGGCTAAAACTATAAAAGTTCAGGTTGAAACTTCAAATTTCGTTGTGTGTTTTTTCTTTATACAAAAATATAAAATGATAAAATTGTCCTAAAAATAATACAATTTACTATCTGAAATAAAAGTATTTTTGTAATTATCTAATTCAATTGTTGTATTGTTTTCCTCGTCTCATTAACTCAATTAACACAATTTAGGGGAATCTGAAATTTCATACAACAATTTATTGAGTCCACGCTTATTTTATTCAACATTTCACACTAAGAAATCTATAAATACAAGCTAAGAAACTGAAGCAAAAGAAGGCGGGATAAATAGAATCTGTGATATTGCAGTAACCCAGGTAGCACAAAGGGAGAAAGAATGGAAACGGTGTGTGAGAAGGGGGGCATTGCAACAGCATTGAACGCAAAGATATATGGAAATGGGAGTGAAACCCTGGTTCTGGCACATGGCTATGGTGAAGACCAGAGTGCATGGCAGCTCCTCCTCCCTTTGCTTGCCTGCTACTTCAAAGTGGTGGTCTTCGACATGGTTTTCTCCCCAAACGTTGACCCCAAGCTTTATGATCCACAGAGGTATCAGACGGATTTCAAGGGGTATACAGATGACTTGGTCTGCTTCCTGGATCACCTCCATCTCCATAACACTATTTATTTAGGTCACTCCATGGTTGCCATGGTTGGATGCTTGGCTTCAATCAGGAGGCCTAACCTATTTACCCATCTTATCCTCCTCAGTGGCTCCCCTAGTTGCTCCCTACCTTTTACTTCTACTCTTTGTGCCCCCATCCCCTCTATGCATGAATATGAACCGCTTTTTCATGTTTAAAAATATGGTCCATCGTATATAAGATAATAACCCTGGTCTTATCGTTACCCGATTTTACACATTATTTTAAGAAAAATCATGTAATGTACAGAATTCAATTGATTCTTGCAATCAATCATAAAAGAAGTAACATTCTATGGGTCTAGAATTCATTCACAATGATGTTGGAACCATGATGATTCCTAACAGTTGGTTTCCAACGGTCCAATGGTGTGGTGTAGGTACATCAATGATGGACGATACTACGGAGGCTTTGAGAGATCAGAAGTCAATGAGATATGCAAAAACATTGAACAAAATTTCACGGGTTGGGTACAAAATTTTGCACCAAAAGCTGCGGGACAAAACAATACAGCCACCGGAGCTAAGTTCGAGAAAACCTTAGGGAGGATGAAACCATACATTGCATTGAGTGCTGCTAAAACTGTTTTCTCTAGTGATTTCAGACACAAGTTACCTCAAGTTATGGTTCCATGCACAATCATTCAGTCCAAGAAAGATGTTATTGTCCCTCAATCGGTAGCATTTTACATCAAAAACAATGTTGGTGGCGATGCCACAGTCAAGATACTAAATACAGAAGGGCATTTCCCCCATCTATCAGCTCATAATTTACTATTTAGGGTTTTAAAAGAGACTATTCAAATAAAAAATTAGAAGAAACTATGGATCTAATTTCTTCCTCTATACGAGGGCTATTTTAATGCAAAAATAATGTTATCTTGACGACTACGCCAATGTACTCGCATATTCCAGATCAACTGATCAGATATGTGTCTCAAATCTCAATAACTTCAAGTTAGAGTACTTTCTACGTAATCCATTGCCTTCCGTTTGACAGATTCAATTCTTTCCTCATCACCACGGGACTTTTCATAATCGAGATACTTTTTGAATAAAAACTGCAAATGGAAGAGGCGTATAAGGATTATCGAGAAAGGAACAAAGGCCAACTGCAAGTATACGACATAAATGCAATTTCTTAAAGAGCAAAAGCAAAAGTATACAAACCTTCATCTTTTTGGGTGGTAAGCTCAAACTAATTGCCCTCTCAAACAGAGCACGAATCACATCTTCATCTCCAAGTCGAATTTCCTGTCAAGTTTGATTGAAAATGGTAACATATGCACAATACATATATTAATATAACCAAAGAATCAACTAGTATAAAGTCCTCACTTGATCAAGATAAATGCTCCACAAATCCGTTCTCTTTGGGTACTCCCGTAAAACTCCCTCAAACATAGATCTCCCTCTATCAGGAACCCCAGATTTGAACTCAAGTATAGCCGCCTGTGAAATAAACTTAACGTGCTTATGGCGTGGAAGGCAGAGTAAAGCACGGTTTACAACAGGTTGAACCCCATCCTGCTGTTGCGTCAACAGCACCTGCACCCGTCTCAACCAAACCTGAAATTTCTTACCATGTTAAAACTAGCTTTAATCAAATTTCTGAAAAGAAAAATCGACACAGGAATTCATGAAACACCTTGCACGAGTGCTTAAACTTCTTGCTCATTTTGTCAAGTAGCTCTTCGGCCAATTTATGTTGCTCTGTCCTCTCATACATGCCCAAAAGTGCAAAATGTACCTTTTTGGGATCACAATACTGCAATGCCCTTTGAAATACTTTTTGCACAGCTTCCTGAAATAACATCCCAATGAAGTTACAGTTACAAGAACTAATTTTGTTAAAAAAGAGGTACTCGATTGAAAGATGCATTTGCAGATCCAATGTTACCTCTGGAGGATTCCCATACTGATTCTCCAAATTAAAGTAAGCCACCCAGATATTTAGCTTCTCCGTTTCTTCTCGAATGTTAATGGTTCTCAAAGCCCTTGAAGGAAAAGAATAATATTGAAGATAAAGTTAGCGTAACAAATTATTCAAATATAACAGTGTCCTAAAGTGGGTAAGCATCTCTCATTCAGCACTGCCACTCTTTTATAAATACATTCTGTTCAACAGCTGTTTATTACATATCAATGCGGCAAACCCCCAAAATAAAACCGTAAAATGAACCCCAGAAGACAATGAAATAAATGGAAGCGCATGCAAAAAAATAAAGCTGGAAAAGCAATCTAAAACCTTAAATTATGAATGCTTGCACATGGGAGAATGAGGCTTCAGGATACAATGAAATTCATTGAAGTACGAATTTCAGTCAGACCACAATGACCCAATATGCTAAACTACAACCTATGACTTACATCCAGGCAAAGAGACCTATAAACATTGAGTCTAGCTTAATTTGGTTAACAAGCTACCAACTACCCAAGTAAACCAGAAGAGACAATAGGGACCATATGGGTTTTTGTCCCCCATTACCGAACATGATAATGTGGATAATATAATTTAAACCAAGCAGATTTATGACTCCAATCAGTTGTCTTAAAAATCTAGAAATCCTACGAAAGGTTTACAAAGAAAAAGAAGTTCGGCATTACAAAGAAAACTTTTTATATTGCTTATATTAGCATCTCAGTTTCCTATATACTCTAAACAACCAACAATTCAGTAAAAGTTTTACCTTTCAGCAATAGCACGAGCTTTCTCGATATTAGCTGAATTAAGCATGAAAGCCATGTATTTAATCCACACAAAACTACTATTAGGAGAGCTCCTAACAAGTTTCTCGAATTCATCAGTAGTTCTTGGTACATCCTTCTCCAATTGTCTTTCCTCAGCAGCTCTAATTTCACTCTCCCTGCAAAGGATAGTTTTCAAGAGTAGAACAGAGATAAGAGTCTATACACCTATCCCTATACTGGCATAACAAAAAGATAAGAAGGGATATAAAGGACCTCTCTTCCTTTGCTTTCTTTTTTGCCTGTCTCTTGCTCGTCTCATCAATGGCGGTCACCTCATTATTTTCTTGATTTTCACTAATAAAATTTTCCATGTCAGAGTGTTCAATGTCATCAAGAGTGACATCAAGTGGAGGAATTGAAGCTCTAGATTCTGCTTGAGCAAGAACATCGCTCACTCCACTTCTGTACTCGATATCCATCCCAGTTCTGTCTGTCAACAGTATTGATCGTGCCTCATCATCTGCTACACCAGTCTCTTCAATGTCTTCATCAGACTCTTCTTGTTCAGTTATTTGGAAGTCAATATCATCGGTAAAATATGAATTTTTCATGCCAAGGGAAATCCGGTGTCTTTCCTCGTCCAACTGACAAAAAGGTTCAAAGAAAAGAAGAAAGTAAGTACCCAAGTTTACAGACTTTGAGTGACGCTATTAAATGATCTAGAAATAATTATATCAGTCTGGAGTTAACCATAATGACAGACCCTATTAAGGGACACTAATGGGACACTGTTGTTCTAACAGTGTACTTTTTGTTCTTATTTTTTGGTTTTACTTTCTTTTTCTTTCTGTTTCCTACATTACTTATCACATAACTATTTGGTAGAATAATTTATACCACTTTATTAATGTAAACTCTTTCAAGGGAAAATAACCATTTATACTGTTAGATTTATAGTCAATTGAACAAAATTGCAAGTAATAATTAGTTTTTTTTAATTATCTATACCAATGAATACTCAAATTTGTGTACTCTAAATTATCATTGTTTATGTCAATGTACGAAGACCAAAGTAACCTATTAAAAGAAATATATTTTCCACGTAAAAAGGGTAGCTAAAGCTTTGCTCAACCTAAACATTAATAGATACCATCATCGCTTTAATGACAAACCTAATACTCTTTCCTAAAGTTTCTCAGAAAGGATGTTAACCTTTAATATCTTTGCTTTAACCTTCTCCCCTGCAGCATAGTTAGTTTGGATGTTCTCAATGTGATCATCTGCAAGCTCGGAGAAATGGCAAAGTCCAACCTGACCAGAAAACAAGCACAGACATGCAGTTAAACAAAGAAACCAGGTAGCAGAGATAGATATTAGGAAGTTGGCAAGTCTATAGCCTGCAAAAGATAAGATGCTGGTCCAAAATGTGGTTAAAAAAGAATTATATTGATATTTAAAAATTTGGGTTTCGGGGGGGGGGGGGGGGGGATTGCACAACTCATTCCTTACCATGTTTGTGTGGTCAAGTGTGATAAACAAACCATATGACTCCACACGCCTGATCCTGCCTGAAACTATATCTCCAACGTGCAGTCTACTAAAATCATTAATTTCAGATTTTGAAGTGCCATTAGTATCTGAATTTTTCAAGGTAACTTCTACTCGCTTTGACAAAGGCTCAACTGCTAATACCCTGCAGCATTGCCATAAATTGTCAGCACCACTATCTTTTAATCAGCAAAGAACAACCTAAAAAATAAGATTAAAACAATTACCTTCCAGATACAAGCTTTCCTATGGGAAATTCCTTTTTCGGGTCATTAACATAGCCATTAGATAAATTTGACAAGAGGATTTTTGCATCTACTTTCCTTGAAAGCATAATGAAGCATCCTTTTGGAATAACATTTTTAACATAACCCTGTAAGCCAAGAAACTAACATGAGCTGAAGGGTATAAATTCAAAATATTATTCATCTAAGAATTTAAAACCTAAATCAACCCACATAGATTTTTGGCTAAAATATAGAACAGTTTTGGAACATTTAAACATTTTTGCTCGATTTTTCAACCAAGGAATCAGTATTAAAGCTCATTAGACTAATTGAAATAGCAGGATTTTAAAAATTCAACCATCTCTACTATAAATATCATCAGTTGAAAGGCAAATGGTCCACCTTAGGATAAAGAAGGTTGGGAAAAGTTGCATATTTGCAATGTCAGATCTCATGGAAATCATTTCTCAAGAGTAAATGTGAAAACAAGAATTACACCATTGAAATCAATGCATTGCTAAAAAGGAAAATTTGATGTTACAAAACCATTTGCAATTTTTTTGGCTAAATTACAAATTCATACCTGTACAGCCATATTGGGATAAAGATCCTCGACTTTTTCTGCACGCTTGCTTGTAGAATCCCTGTTCAGAAGCATTTTAGCTTTTAACCAAATGATAAATGTCATGTCAGCAGAAATTTTGAAGGCTCATTAATACAATATATGGCTAATCATTCTTCAAGAATGGGAATTATGCAATCACATATTTCGTGGAGATTCTGACCGTTCAATGCTGCCAATCTAGGCGGGAAGCAAAGATCGTAAAGAGTTTCTTTTTTGTACATTGTATTTGTACTACACTTATGCTTATCATCAAAGTAATCCTAGAATGAAAACTGTTATTAGTTAAAAGAGCTACTTTCTTGGCCAAAAAATAAAACTCTCAGCTTGCTGCAGGGACAAGCAACTAAAAATCATAAATTGGCTGTTAAATATTCTATAATCTCCTAAAAAATTTCTTTTCAGAAATGCAGTAAACTGCATGAATGAGAAAATTTACTCTGAAGCTCTAACTTCTTTCTGTTAATATGAATGATACCAATTGGCACTTCCTTTACTGGTCATACAAATGTCAATTTGCAAAATAATAAATTTCATCACAGAATGAACATCCAAAACACTAAAAAAAATAGAATGCACATGCAGAGATAGAGAACATGATACCACGAACATTTAGATTCTAACATGTCACAATATATCATACCCAGAAGAAAGTAACTTACGCATCACTCGCAAGTTCCAAAGGATTCTTGGAAATCATGCCATCCAAAGATAGCCGTAAGGATAAATCAATGTGAATAGTTCCCTTGGTTGAGTGGCTCACTTCTAGGACTTTGCACTTAACGAATTGCCCCTCATGATATCCAGATAGTGGGTCTGATTCCCATGCATCCTTCAGTTCAGTAAAGTGAACCCTACCATAATTATTAGGACCAATTTGCACAACCAGTCCTCCTATACCTGGAAGTATTTTGGAAATTCTACCACCTAGAATGTCTCCTTCATGTATATGAGCTATCACACTATCATCTGAAATGTTATCTGATTCACCTTTTCTTTTATCTTCATCACCAACATTCGTAGTAGAAAGGGCACCTAGAGGATGTCGCACTATTCGTAACAGTTTTTTGTCCTTGTTAACATTTAAAATGTGACCAGAAACAGGCTTTCCAACTTTAAAGCGTTCCTGGAATTGCTGAAGTTCATTAGGTTCACATCCGCTATCAAGAATAAATAGTCGTGCTTTCACATGACGAGAAATGGTTAACCACCCCCATTCACTGTCCACTTTGTACACATAACCAGTGACAAGTTGTCCAGTTGAAAAATCAAACTCTTCCAGTGTAGTCTTAACACCTATTTCACCAGTATCTGCATACAGATAAAAATTTAGACAGCTGCAGTAAGACTCAAGAACCACTATCAAGCAAACAGATTTATGGGTAAGACTACCGATACAGATACCTTTATAAGAGCCCCAAGGATTAGAAACTAGTGAAGCAATGGATAGCAATCATGACAGTTTCTATGATAATATGATATGGAAATTTCTGATAAACAAGTAAAGAAAGCAATTAATGTTTCGATAGATTCATTCACTCAAATAATATAGATACTGCTATTCTGGCGACATGAGCACAGATGCTTGCTAACAGTTGGGGCTGAATCCGCTTAATTGTAAAATCATGTCCAAAGAAGGAACAGACAAATGAATTGATCTTTATTTTGACTTTAAAGTGTGCTTTGATCATATGAGTCAAGCTCGAGTCTTATAGAAAAAGTGAAACTAAAAGTAATTTGCCTTGTAGTTAATATTTTAAATATATAATAAAATTTTATTTTTATATCATGGCTTGAAAGGAGATTCACATGCATTCAACAGAAGTTTCCAAGAAATTGTCTTACCAGCAAGCATGGCGGGTTTAATAGACAAATCCCATAGGTGTCCCTTCTGATTAGGCTTTCCGACAATCCTTGCAGTGATTGTCTGCCCAACTTTGAAGTTCCCAAATGGCTTTTCAAGAACATTATTGTCATTTACCTGCCAATGAGACAATTTAAAATTAAACATGCCTTTTATATAAACATGCATTAAAGGTTATTACATAAATAAGTAGTAACAATAATACTGAAACTTATATTTCACCTCTGTTATATGAACCCGTCCACAGAAACCAATTCCAAATTTCAATCTCAACTCAAGGGGCATTATTTCAGTAACCTATGGAGCATTTAGCACAAGTTAAGTATTCAATAGACGTATTTGAATCAAACAAGCACAAAAAAGGGAAAAACATAGTTCTAAAAGATCAAACACTAATTTTTCACCTCTGCTGGAACCAATGATCCCACATTATAACTAGACTTCTTCTTGGCCCGTTTTGAACTGGATGTCTCAGTGACCTCACCAATCGAATTAAGGAGCAAAAGCAACCTTCCTGATGTTTCAGGACTTGGAAGAGCCATAACAGTTGCAATAACCCTGCATCAATCATTTCGAGTGTATTTAAGCTTGATAGGCATTAGTAACACATCCACAACAAGCATTCAAGAACACTACAGGACTTGAAAAGAAACCAAACAAAAATGAAAATGACAACTTATCCATAAGACAAAAATGGAGCTGCTATTGAAGCAATTAAACAATGGAGGATATTAACTCCAAACACCAATTACAACATAGTAAAGATTACTGCAGCCAATTTACATATACAAATAAGCGAAAAATAAGCAAAAAAGGATTGGTCACTAAAATCAACCTCACCTCTGCCCATTCACAAATTGTTTCTGGGGAAGCTTCTGTGTATTGTAATCTGCTATTGATGCATACCCTATGGCATGATTATACTCAGGAATTGCAATAACCTAATAAAACATTAAAAAGAGTTCAGAATTTATGAGACAATTGCAGTAAGCTGACAACAAATTGAACAGCATTGCCTACATACCAAGTAATGTTCTTTCACAATCTCCACAACAGCATTTACTGTTTGGTGCAGCTCCAAGGCCTTGGAAGCTTCTCTTTTGCGCTTCTAAGATCAATAAAGTTCAAGTTAGGCTCAAAACAAAGTCTACCACAAAAACTTCATAAAGGGGAAAAGATCAATGTTTCAAAAATAAAAGACAAGAGAAACTCTAATTCCAAAAGTTTTTCATCCGATAGAAATACATATTAAGGTTGCAGAGAAATAAAGTGCGAAATAGGGCTAAACCTTTTTGTGTGTTTGGCTTTTAGAGCTTCCCTCTTGTGATTTCTCAACAAATTCAGGTTTCAAGGATAAATCAACAAGGCGTTCTGCCTTGTCAACATCAAGAACTGCAGCTTGTACAACAGATCCAGTTCCTAAAGAAAGTCCACCTACTGAAAATATTACAACACACTAGGTGTCAATTGTTGCAAGGAAATTAAAAAATAAAGATAGCAAAAAATTTAAGAGAAAATACATACATTGAGAGTGTGTGATAAAGCCTAAAACATCGTTATATTTGTTAAAGCTGACAACTACTCCAATATCCTTTGCCTCTCCAATTTTTGCCTCAATGACACTGCCAATATTAAATCCTTCAATCCACTTCAACTCAGAACCATCAGAGCCCAGTGATTGCAGCCTAGCAATCTAAATTCAACAGACATGCCAAGTTCATTGTCAAAATATAGCAGAATCCAGTAGCAAAACTTAAGATGCAAAGATCAATGCTAATGCCACAAAATTTGAAGGTACTGCTTCCATTTCAGTCCATAATATAATGAATACAGATACATTTAAATGAACCCTGAATAAACAATATCAGTACCTTACTGATGTAGACAAATAAATTATGGTCAAGAGGTAACAAGTTCATTTAGTTCAATGTTCACAGCATAATACAGTCAACATCCATTGTCCAGAAATTTAGGCACCTACAGGTCATTCCATGTTTCTCAAAGGAATAATGCTCATTTTAGATGATATTTCTGTCTTTACACCAGCATCACCCACCAAGATTAGGTTGGGTATTTCTCTAGATTAGTATGAATTGCTCACAAGGATAAACAATCATGAACTCGTTTCACGAAGTAGGACTAGAACATAAACGTGCATCATCATAACATAAAGGAAGCTTGGCATTTTATACTATTTAAGCATTTTAAATAATCCCATTAAAATATAATTATAATTGGAAAAATAGAAAAATAAAAAAAGACACAATAAGTAACCTGAGACTTCAATTTGATTATAAAAGTACTTAAACCAGTCACAATAAAGCCAAACTTCACACACAGAGAGGATCACCACAACAGTATTTCATAAATCATGCTTTACAATTATTAGGTATAATTGAATAGAAATAAGCATTTCTTGAACATGAATCACAGAAAGAAGCTCTTATTATGACAAGAATATACCTTCTCCTCTAAAATAAAGTATTCTTGAATAAAGGTTGCATCTGTTGAAGAACAACATGATTGCTTCAAAGAAAGTGTTATTCTTGCTGTTTCACTATTTACCTAGAAGAAAGGGTGAGAATGTGGAGCAAGAAAAATCAGCTTATTAAATACTTCAAATATATGAAGTAAATTAAAGAATTTGGTTTTAAATAGTTCACTGACATCGACTGTATTACAGCGAACAGATTGGCCAATGTAAAAGGCTCCAGAGAGATCAGCTTTATGGTCATCCATTGCCTTCAAAATATGTACAAGGAACAAACAAGGTCAGGTAATGTGCACATGTCTAGATACTGATGAAATAGATATGAGAAACTATAAGAACTCAGTTACCTTGCTTCGAGGTGAGAAACCAGTCAAACGCCCAAGAAAGCGGACAAAGCAGCCAGTTTCAATTAAATTACAAACATAGCCCTGATTCACGAAAAAGAATAAGTAAATCTCAGAACAATTAATCAAACTGCAGTGTAGTCTAACGGATGACAGCATTAAAGAAATAGAGCATTTGTGTTAGGGATTTGGTCATGATTTGATTCTGAATTTAGTGGGGATATGATTATAATTTTATTTCCTAGTAAAAATTGCGAGCAACACAGTTACTTACATGAACCACTGTGTTAGGTCGGATCTGACTGATATCAGAAGGCAGTTGTTCAGCCGAACTTATGAGAGAGAATTTTGCAGAGAGTACAATATTATTGCCCTCAATATCTACAATAACATGAGAAATCTCAAGAAACAGAAACTGGAAAAATAAATACTGAAGCAAAAAAAAGCACCATATGGACAAATCAGCATTCCTAGAAGAAAGGAGAAAATTATTAAAAAACTTAAAATCTTTCTTTCTTGAAGATGCAGGTTGAAACAGAAAGTACATAAGTTAAGAGGGACCATGAACCATCAAACATGTACAAAGGGGAAAGACACATATAAATGAAAGTCAGACACAGAAGTATGCTACACAGAAAATGGCTTTTCATTTGCAAAGAAGGTTTTGTGACAGGACTAGTGCCTGATCTGATTGGATGAGAAAAATACAAGTTCAATCATGTTTAAATTGATTTGATTCCCATGGTAAAAATGGAATTAACCAAAAATAAGCAGCCTCTAATCAAGTGCATTTTTAAGAGATTAGCATAGATATTTACTCAACAATCCACTGGGCAACAAAGCAGGAAGCATTTTAAAAGGTCAAATTTCTTGTATTGCTGTAAATTACTTTTGATTTAAGTGTTATTTAAATAAATCCTCTGCATCTAATTAATAGGATAAAACAATGTCACATAATGAGTCTCTTTAAAGAGAAAAACTGACAAGGATGATCCAGATATACAATTCTACGCCAGTAAATTCAAGATAATTGCCTTTCTTATTCTAAATTGCCTTTCTTATTCTAATTCTTTCTTTTTGTAACTTATGATTGGAACATTTTCAAAGAGGTCAAGTCATAATAGTTTCTCAGAGAAAACATATTCTACCCAAGGAATCAGATAAAGTTGCAGTCACCATCCTTGGACAATCCATTTTTTTTTCTTTTTGCAAAACAATTTCCCCCCATCTCAAGTACATCTGTTTTTCTTATGTTTGATCCATTTTCTATATACTTTCCTACACTGAAGATTCGTTATTTGTTAGTTAACAGGAACTGCCTTAAATATAAATTTCTGTCATTTCAGATAGAAAATGAGATGATTAAAAATTTGGAAAGGGGAAATAATAACAAACACTGACATGATGCATCTACAAACAAGATTACCTAGAACCAGCAGTTGATCAAACTTATATCCAGGCTTCAGGATTGACTTCAACAAGGCAGCACGTTCTGCAAAACCAGACAGAACCTGAGAAAAAGCCAACACAAGAAAGTACAAAAGGAAAATTCTATAGAGGCAAAGAAAAGCATACCATGATGATCTGCCAAATGTTCATTAGATATCATACCCTTCAAGTGAGCTTTTGAGTTAACATTTATAACTACTGCAGAGGAAGTTAAACCCTCAACAACCCCAGAAACTATGCTACCCAACTTGACCATATCGTCTTCAGAAATCCTGCCATTCAAATTTTCAAGCAGAAGTAGAGCAGTGTCACCATACAACTTCACAGAGGAAAGAAATCACTAGCACATAGTTATATATCAGCAAAAACTTTTTGGGCTGAATGTCACTGGAAACCAGCATTAAGATGTTCCCAGCTATTTACCAATCAAGTTTTCAGCAAGGAAAAGGTGACAGGGAAGAAGTATTGGTTCACCAATAAGTCCACTAACTGAAAAGATATATATTCATAATAACCATATATACCAGATACTCATTGAAACAAACCTCACAGGCCTCATCTGCAAACTAAGATTGATATGCCTTGAAGCAGGTGAAGAACCAGTTACTTTGCATTTAACAACTTGTCCCACATGAAACATTGAATTTGGATCATCTCCTGGTCCTAAGCCAAGTTCGGATCTGATTTTGTAACAATGAATAATCAATTATCAATGAAGATTACTAAGGCAAAGGATGATAAGAATTGCCCAACATAAAAAAGAAGGGAAAAAAATCATGGATAAAAATAGCAAGGAAATATCAGGGAGGGGGGGTGTTAGAAGATGCATTAAGGGAAGAAAGTGTGATTTCAGATTCCCAGAAAAGCACTTCAGCACCCAGTTTGAGCAGTTCGGATTTTTTTCATATTATGAATTACAAATCTAATTTTCAGCACAATAACTAAAAAGCAGAGGGCAAAAAATAAAAAGTGACATCAAGAAGCAATTACTAATATGCCAAACATTCCTGCATCTTGCATTATTAATTACTTCAAACAAGTGGAGATTTTTATTCCTATTGTAGATAAAGTCTCTTATAGGCATAAGACTATTACTCTAGCATATTTAATTTCAAGAATCCTGGGGGTTTCTACTTATCAATACATTCAATTTCCTTCATAACCTAAATTCATCACTTCAAAATTTTAATATACACTATCTTAAATGTTGCTTAATTTCCATACATTCATCAATAAATGACAAATAATTAACAAACAACATATACCATGAAATATAATCAAGGAATGCAAAACTAAACATTTCAAGTCAATAAACTGAATTGTTTCAAGCCCACAAGATAATGATGATGAAAGGAAAGAGAGAAAAAACTCAAAGAAAAAAGGACCGATTGTAGGAATTCTACTGTTGTGGTTGGAGAACCAACCTAGGTGCAAATCCTTGGACTCCATTGTAAAACCGGACAAAGAATCCATGTTTTTCAATTTTAGTTATCCATCCGTGAGTTACTAGTCCCTCAGTTGCTTCAGCATAAGAACTAATAATACCAAGTTTCGATTTCACCTGCAAGAGCACCCATTAGCAAAGTATTGTTCAGAATTAATAGAATATTAATGGACATGGGTTGCTAATATTAGAGGGTTCATGAAGTACTCATGACCATACAAATTTGTTTATCTTTTTTTTTTTTTTAAAGGAGCATTAAGAGCTAATGTCACTATTGGCAGAGAGAGAAATTCCCAATGTGGGCAGTCTCAATCCCAAATAGATTCCATCTTTATGGACAATATAGTTGCAATTATTGTGTTCATAACAGTAACTAAATATTCAAAACAGATCCACCATAAAACAGGCAGTTAAGGAGCGCAAGAGACAAATATGGTTCTATAGAAATTCCCCCTACAAGCAGCAATAAAATGTCAATTATGAGTAATACAAACTCCCCATCCAAAGGAATGAGATAGAAGATAGAGCCATTCAACAAGACTATTATGCCCCAACAATAGACACTAGTACGTCAGAATTTGTCCATATAGCTGTCTTATCTAATACTGGGAAAGGAGCAGAACAAATGAGAAATTCAAAAGGCACTAATATAAGCAAAACAGGAACATACAAGAGTTTTCTTGTAAGTGACAGTTATTCTCTTAGACTTGCAACCGAGCACCCGGAAGACTAATTCAGCTCCAACCTGCAAAGCGAAACATGCCAATGAGAAACAATGCTTTGAGCTTTAGCAGTAAAAACTCAAACAATAAAAACAAAATAGACCATTTCAGATATGACCTTAAACTTCTTTCCAGGTTTTGCAATTTCAAATTCAGACATGTGCCGTGTGGGACATAGTGCCTTCACACCACCAGGAAATTGCACAATGGCACCGAAGCTGTCAAGTGCAATGACTTTAGCTTTTACCACCATCCCAGGTTTCACATCTGAGTGAGTGAAAACTGGCCCTTCAAATGCACTGGCCTGCTTGCAGAAACCAAAGGGGGAAAATTAAGTATAAAGCTATCTACTGAAATCAACAAGATACAGCATCTCAAATGAAGCAGAAATTTTGGAATTTTCTATTACCAACAAATGCACACTCAAGTTATAAGCAAGCAAAAAGCAACCTTTAAAATACCAGTGGCAAGCCCTTCCAAGTGTCGGAATCCAAGAATTCGAACTCGAACTTGAGAACCTTCCTTAAACTTTTTTTCTAGCTTGCGGACTTCCTCTTCAGCCACATCAGATACCTGAAACACTGAATTAGCAACTAGGATGCAAATGCAAATATATCAATGAAAAACAAATCTGAAGCAGAAATTAAACACACATTCACATAGGCTGGAGTTGACACTGGTTTAGAAGGGATTTCGAGCAGAAGACCAAACCCTCTATCGACCCTGACCACTTTTGACTGATCAAAAATATCTCCAATGTTAACATGCTGCATGTACACCCAAAACACATTAGTCCAGAACAGGCATGACAGGTTATTAGGTTAAAAACATAATCACAGAACAATTATAAGAAATGAGATTATTCTCAGAAGAAAACTGAATGACCATAATCACAGAACAATTATAAGAAATGCCAATTATCATTAGTGCCTTTGCAGTAGAGTGACAAATGATGGCAGACACTTCCTGCCCAGTCTCAAAAGTCACAATATTAAATGTGAATGATAAATAATTTGTGCACTTCAAAACTGAACAAGTAATAGGCAGCAATCAAGGCAGAGAACCACAATTTCCTTGCACCAAATAGATAAGAATTGCATTAGGTTCAGAAAACAAATTTTCATCAGAAGTGTGGAGCCCAAATTGAGTAGATATTATAAGATAACCTTCAAGTCATGACAGCAAACTTCACATTCCCAGAATCTATAATAGAACAAGCATGAAGATATAATATATCCTCAGTAATCATACCGATGGAGGAGCTTTGTTATGAACAAGATGAGGATTCAGGGACAAGCCAACTGCTCTAGTTGAGGGATCAATAAACAATATCCGAGCATTAACCTGAACAAAATAAAAAATATGAGTATATTTTCAAGACTGATGATTTAGAAATTTCAACATACAACAAAATGTTAAACAAAATAGGTTAATAACATAACCAGGAAAATATGCCTTGAGTTTACGAAAATGTAGTTTGGCGGCAAAACAATCAAAGGAATAATCATTAAACTAACAAGTTTCATGCTTGTAAACTAGAACTTTTGAAGACTAATACCTAATATGCAACCCAAGAATAGGTACTTCAAAATAACCGTAGTATATCATTCACAACATAGCTGCAAAATAGTTGAGCCAACTAATGGCAATGTATCTCAAATGCTCAATCGTGATCTAGCCTGTATTTCATTCTACAGCACCTACAAATTTAAATTTAAGGCATGCCATGAACAGTGAAAATTGATTTATTATTATCTTACCATACCATAATACTGAACTAGGTCATACTGTTTCATTTCAGATGACAAAATTAAAATACAAGATCCTTGTTACAATGTAAAAGATCATATATTAAGTTTAAAGAGATGTTCGGAATTGATTCCCTGGCACAAAGTGAAAATCACAATAATCAGAAAGAAAATGGTGCTATTATCAATAAAAGTTACAAAGAAAAATACCTTCTTATTTTGATTGTAGTCATCCTTCCAGTTCTTATTAGGGAATTTATTTTGTAAATGACACATATCAACCTGTATAAATCAAACAAGGTAGGAAAATATTATAGCCAGTAGCCTTGTACAAACCAAACTTAGCTCTGGATTCAATCAACATCCTACAGATAGTTTTCTAATGAGAATCAGTAAACTTACTGTTCCAGTAAAGTATGTCAGAAATGATAACATGATACCATTCTCAAGGGTTGACCGCACCGAAGCATTAATCAACATGCCAGGGATAAGAAGATCAATTGAGATGCCCTTAAGATCCTTGGTCTGCATAACAAAACAACCAAAAGTAGAATGTCAAGTCAGGGTAAACAAAAGAGAAACCAATTAGACAAGAAAAACAATGGCACATGAGAACCATACTACACATTTAGACACGGTATCTGGGTCAGAACTCAAATTAACAACTTTGCGAGTTTTATCAATGCTCTTAATAACCCCTTGTAAAAACTGTCCAGTCCTCACTTCAACGTCCTTGCTTTCTGAAAAGAGACCAAAATGAAAACAAGAAAAATTTTAAGAAAAACATGAAAGAGTTCACCAAAAGAAATGTTTGTGTATCATATTTAAATGTGGTTATGAGAAGTGCAGAGCAAGCCAGTTATAAGATATTCTACTAAAAGAACTTACCATGAAAATGATTCAGTAAGAACCACATAGCACCATCCTTAACCAAGCCAAAATGTTTTAATTCAAAAAGGTGGAAAGAATTTACTAAAAAGAAAGATTTAACCAAAACAAAAGTACTGATATAATATTAGGTGTTCAGAGAGACAAGGTAAAAAGGTAACTTATAAGTTAATCCACTACAGAATAGAACTTGGCATACAACATAGCACCCTTCCCAAGCATGCCAAAAAGTTTCAGAAATATGAAAAAATCAGTGGTGCCAACTTATATCCCAGGAAACTCCTAAAACCAACTCTATGCTTATTGTTTTTGTATTTTCTAAGTAAACTACTTAAATAACAAGCATGCAATTATAAGTTTTTGAAACCCAAGAAGCATTTTTGGTAACATAAACCCAGGAAACCTTGCATGAACTAATATGTGGATTTCTTAGCATAGCTATGTTTTCTTATTGTGGGTCAAAAATTGAGAGTTTTGCAATTGCAGAAACATGAAAATGCAAAAACATGGAAAAATCAGCGTGCAAACTTATATCCCAGGAAACTCCTAAAACCAAGTCTAAGCCTCTTGTTTTTGTATGTTTTAAGTAAACTACTTGCATAACTACAAGAGTGAGATTATAAGTTGCGAAACCCAAGAAGCTTTCTTGGTAACATAAACCCAAAAAGCGTTGCATGTACTACAATACCGATTTCTCAGATAGCTATGTTTTTCTTATTGTGGATAAAAAATTGAGAGATTTTGCAATTGCAGACCCGCCTCAAATTGCACATTAACTCCTTCCCCCTCATACGAGAGATTATACTCAAAACCACAATGAACAACACCTTTGCTGATTACAGACAACTGGCAGTGCATAGCTTTTCAAAAACTTCAATAATTGACAAAGATCTAAAGTGACCATAGTCTAGAAAATATCAACTATGACGTTGTCCCAGACTCCCACAGATTTTCATCATGCTTCCCAAATTCTTAGAACCTCTTCCAAGATTCAAAACAATCATTCAAATTCACAACCTCAATAGTTTCAGAAAATGAGCATAAATAAGAACTTTGAAAAAAATCAAATAAAAAAAAACCCAAGAGATTTTACTTAGGTCAATAATAGCACAAGGGAAAATGACAATTGACAAAGGAGAAGTAACAAGAACAGAAGTTCCAATATGTACCAGCATGGCCATCTTTTCGTAAAAACCCCGTGAATGACGATAGTCCAAAGTGAAGCATGTAACCATGATCTTCAATGCTTATAACGTATCCAGTGAGAACCTGCGACCATATCCAGTTTCATATACCAAATTAACATCATCATCAAGAGGGTATTAACATTGAAAGAAACATCTAGTTGGAATTTGGAAAACCTATGTCAAAATCTGCAACCTATAACAATTTGATGTACCAGAAAAAGCACGCTGACCATCTATTCCTAAAAAATGCCACCGTATGTAACATTCAACCTACAACAATTTCCACCATAACAGGGAAGCATTCAACTTTGTTTCCTTCAATCCATTTTACAATCAAAAGCTCCGCATAGTTCAACAACAATCATTATAATTAATACTGTCAATAATAATAGTTCATAAAAATTAGCATCTAAGTTCATTCAATATTTACAACTAAACAAATTTTCAAGAAATTCTAAATATTCATATCTAAGAACTTTCAAGGTACTTAAAGAATATCATCTGTTGGTTAACCTTTTTTCACTATTCAAGTGGATGATAAACTAGTCAAACTACCATATTCACCTTAGATAATATAATCTCCATAAGAAAAATGCAATATCAATAAGGATAATGAGCTAATTTTAGTTTTATTTTTGGCCAACGTAATAATTTTAGTTTGATTAACTAAAAGCTGCTTCAAAATAGAAAAAATTTATGATAGCTTACCATATGAACTTAAGAGCATCCAGCATTGAGGACAATTTTTTTTTTTAAAAATTCCCTCATAGTTAACTTGCAGAGAATAATTTAATTTTTTCAATAACAACAATTATTTAATAATTTTGCCCAATTCCTTGAAGTGAAGCTGCTTTTCAATAACAACAATTATTTAATGGCCAATGACATAGATTTAAGCCTACAGGGGAAGAAATACAAAGATTGCCAAGATTACTCAATTCTCTGATGATTAATCAACATACCATCCCCTCTTGAACAGCATCCAAGGTGAAGCCTTTGTGCAACAAAGAGAGACGCAAGGAAAGCCATATTTTTCTTTTGCCAGTCTCCTTCTTATCATCATCCAACTGCAGCACAATGCAAGAAACCAGCTGCCCAGGGTAGAATATATTTTTGAGGAAATCCCCTTCATTGTTCTGGCAAGAAAAGGTTCATCCCCTAAGAAACTCAATGCAACGATTGCATGCATGACATGGAAAAAATGGGAGGATAACCAAAATGAAGAAAAGATAAAGAAGAAGAACAACTATATCCCCTGAGAAAGAGGTTTATATGCAGGTGTACCTCAACTTTATTACTGACAACAGGATCAAGAGCATCACCAGCACGAACTAAACCACGTAAGCCACCTGGAAGACTAATTACAAGATCCTTCTCATTTACTTCAGCAACAACTCCCCAGAGCTTCATTCCAGGAGAAATATTCTATATGCATACAGAAGAGAGAAACTAAGTTAATTTAGAAGTTTAGAAAATACCCTAACACATATAAACTAATCAAAGCAGAGCTTAAGTTCAAAGAAAATCAATGAAAGAAAACTCGTTAAGACTTAGATCATCAAATGCCCCCACATTTCCTACTAGAGTAATGTGACAGAACATCCAAATAAGAATAAAAGATGCCGATGATGGGGAAAAAGGCAAAATGAAATTTAAAAGAAAAAAATACCACAAGAAATTTTACATTTAAAGCAGGTGACAAAAGAATGGAACAATAAAAAAGCCACCAATAAAAAAGCCAGTAACTCCACTTTAAATATATATGACCATCATAAGGACAACAAGTGAAGAAGAATAACTCCAAGTTGGCAAGATTGTACAAATTTACAAAATTAGGAGTTCCATGTTCATAAAGAGAACTAATAGAACCATTTCATTAAGTATCACAAAGATTATGGTTTGATGATAACAATTTAATACAAAAGATAAAAACAAAATAAAATAAACTTGCTTGGAAAAATGTTCCCTTTGGGATTTATACCTTCAAAGTTATTTTATTTGCGTATCTAGGTAGTTTGCCAGTAATGCCATCACCAAACAAGGAACCCAAGTCATCCGGCATAGCCTGGATTTTCTTCTGCGATTTCTTCCTCTTATTCTTCTTTGATGCCAGCTCCTCTGCCTCAAACTCCGCATCCACTTCTGCTCGAATTTCATCACGTTCGTGTTTGCTCAAGGAACTCCCCCCGCCTGTCAAATCCCCATTTAGAGAACGTTTCGTTAAACCAACGATCATTTTTCAATTTAATCATTGTAATCCAATTCAATGACAACCCTTGTTTTTTCTAGGGAAACAAATAGAAAATTGAAGGAGAAGGGGGGAAAAAAACCTCTGGGGAAGTCGGGGACATCGTCTTCAAGTTGCAAAGCTACAGCCTCAGACTTAACGGCACCGTCCTTCTTCGTTTTGAACTGTTTCTTGGACGCTTTATTGAACTTCGGTTTCCCTTCATTGGATTTTTTCTTCTGAAATTTCTTTGAAGACGCTGCCATTCTTTACTTCAGAAAAAAATACGAAACCCTAACGAGCTCAGATTAAGAGAAAAAAAATTTTGAGGATTTTCGAAAATTTTGAGTTTGTTTGGGAGTTAACTTGAAAGCGAGGAGGAGACGAGGGTTTAGACTTTAGAGAGGTTTAAGACATGAGCGCAAACATTTTATTACAACGGAAGCCGCTAGGGCTCGCAATGTCGGGTCGGGTTTTAAATAAGGGCCTATTTGGATCAACGCTATGATTGGTCCACTTTATTTAAAAAGAGCTTTTAATTTTGCGTACCTTCCTGCTCTATTCTAGTTGGATCAAGGCCCGTTATGGATCTAGCTAAGCCAACTTAAATGACGTTCCACCGTTGATTATTTTTTGGAAAACACGTGGACGGTTAGGATTCCTTTGAGTGTTCAGTAGCAGGAAGTTGCTGGATTTTAAATTTGGAGGGTAGGTGAAACTCTAAAGGACACGAGTGACTAACAAACCCATCTAATTCCGAACGCCAAAAATTATTTGAGCACTCAGCCACTGAAAGCTTGTGATTTTCTTTGCTTTTCTCGCTAAACAGTTAAGTTTCTCACAGTTTCTTCTCTCTTCCTCCTTGTTATTTTTTCTTTAATTTTCTGATTTGTAAATCTTTTTTTTTTGTTTGTTTCATAAAGATTTTATAATTTTAGTTTTATAATTCCGTAATTAGATTTTATTTCCTTCGAAATTCTGTAATTATGTTTTATGCGTTCACTTTTTTTTCTTTTTGTGCATGTACTCTGATTTATGTTGCGTATTTTCTGTTGATCATGGAATGACTGTTGTGAGTTTTTATTTTAGAGAATATATTTTCATGGCGGAAAAGTGAACTAGGGATTAAATAACAGAATTTGAAAATATATGGGGGAAGATTGATATGATTGTTGATATATTTCGTAAATTTTGGCTCCCTTTAGTTGTTACCTTTTTTTTAAATTGTCTATAAAGAAAAAGCTAATGATAAAAAATCGAGCTTTTATTCTATTAAACATGATAAAATGTTTTAAATGCATTTTTTAATTCATGCATTTTGCTGAGTTATAAATATCATATTTCTTCATTGCATTGGATCTGTTGGATTGTCAGGTTTTTTCTCTGTTTTCTTCTCTCCTTTTTTTTTATTTGCAATAAATAGACACACTTTTTCAAGTTTGATCAATGTTAAAGGCAATTTTATAATTATTGAATGTCTTAGGTTTGTTTCCAATGAGGGGTAGAAGTTACAGTCCCTCACTGCCAAGGGATTATGGTAGAAGGTATCGCAGCCCTAGCCCCAGGGGTTGCTATGGAGATCGTAGTAGAGATCTTCCCACCAGTCTTCTTGTTCGCAACCTTCGCCATGACTGCAGATTTGAATTTTGTCTCTCTTCATTGAAATCGGTTGTTTTGATACCTTTATTTGTTTTTAGTTTTCATGCTAGTGATTATATGCAAAGCTATTTGGAAAACACCCTAAACATTTTGCATCTTTGTTATCATTTGTTTTTATCTATCTATTGTAAGAACAAAAAATGATTGCCCGAATACAAGTTAAAAATTTAGTCCCGTCAAAGTGTTTTCCTTGGAGCTGATAAATTTCTAATTGGGCTTCATGTGCAGGGTGGAAGATCTCCGTGGACCTTTAGGGCAATTTGGTCGCCTCAAGCACATCTACCTGCCTTGAGATAAGTATACTGGGTAAGCATAATACTTGTTGATTCCTGAAGAATGATAACTCAGTGTATATGTTTGTCTGTCTGGTAATATCAACTTGTCTGTCTTCATCCAGTCCCACAAAGGGTTTGGGTCATGGAATTGTTTTCTTCTTTTGTCATGTAAATTGGTTTATGGAAATTTGGTTATTTTTATTGAAAGTTTTGAAGACACCAATGAAGTAATAAGAGTTATATGTTGAAGACACCAATGAAGTATTAGAGTACTCTGTTGAAGACACTTTCAAGTTATGAGTACTGTTCAAGATGACCTTAATTTACATCAAGGTTGGAACGGAGTTGGTTTTGAATTCATTATGAAGAATTGCAAGTCCTGAAGAATATCAATTCAATTAAAATTTGGCTCCTCAAAGTTAGCAGTCACTTACTTGAACTGTGTGAAGCATTGGCTTTGCCATCATGATCTTTCATATAACTCTGGAGTCAAGATCATGTTTGTGATTTTGAAAATCAATGAGCATGTGTGGCTTATGAAATATAATGTGTTCCTTTGTATATTCATGCTATGTTTATGAGGGGTACCTTATTTGTGATGCAGGGAACCACGTGGTTTTGGATTGTCCAGTATCTAGATCCCGCTGATGCTGCTGATGCAAAATATCATACGGATGGTTATGTTCTTGGCCCAGAACTTACTGTTGCATTTGCTGAGGAAAACAGGAAGAAGCCTTCAAAAATGAGGGAAAGAGAACGCAGAAGGTAAGCATGGGTTCTTTTGTGATGCATGCCCATATTTTGCGCACTATTTCTTTTCCCAAATTAGCTCCTGTTCAGTTGATATTCCTGTGTTGTAAAGCATAGAAGGATTTAGGAAGACGAGATTTCTATTTGTCAAGGTTTTCTGATTATAAAGTTGTTAATTGGAAAATGTTAATTCTGATTATAAATATATATCTGCATGATATTAACAACAGGAGTCGGACAGATAGGCACTCCCCGCTTCATTATTCTCAATCACCGTGATAGGACTGAAGTTTCTCCTGCAGTCCAGATTATTATTGTCCTTCTAGGAAAAGGCATTACTCAAGGTAAGCTGTTCACTGTTGTTGTTTTAATCATTTATGGATTGTGAATGGTTATATTAATGCTGCCTTCTGATATTTTTAGGTTAATTTCACCCAGAGATGGGAGATATAGAGGGTGATCCTACTCAAGGTCGCCTTATAGTAGGAGCAGGTGTCAAAGTCTGGACTATTCTAGGTGACTAATTTGGTGGTGGATGGATTAATATGTGTATTTCTCAGGAGATATGTTTCTACGTAGGTGCCTGGATGATTAGTTTAGCCTTGCTTCTTATATAACTCAGAACAAAGTTGGTTGTTTAGTTCCTAGTGCTGGTTGTGGGTAATAATAATTTTAAACATACATACCGGTCTTAATATTCTATATAAAATGTCTTAATATTCTATGTAAAAAATGATTTTATATCCTTAAATATTTTGAACATGTTTCATTCATCCTTATTTCATGCATGGGAAAGTAGATGCTTATTTTGTGGCAGAATTCCTCCCTGGATTTGATGTTGCACAGTATCACAGTTGATTTTCTTATTGTTCTCTGTCATAGATTTGGTTGCCACATTCAAGCTCTCGTGAATATTGTTGCGTAAAGGCTAAAGAGACTGGACATTAGGTAGAACTAGCAAATCTGAGTTGTGTTGGTGTCATGTGTTGGTGCCATGTATTTTCGTGTTTAATATGTTATTAATAAATATACTTACAGTTACTTTTCCTAGCGTATATGAAGTGGGATTTCGTTATTTGTTGAGATCCATTGATCTTCTGGTTTACAGAAGCAAAGACTGAAAGGAGAAAACATACACGGTATTGCTAATGTCCACGTTATATTACAAAATCTTGTACACACCCATAAACATATGCATATGCAAATATCTTGTTGCTGCTAGATTTTAATGATGATACACAACATCCGTAGCTGCATTGAAGGTAAGAAACAAATATTATCCTTCCTGATCTTAGATTTACTTCATCATAAAGCGGCCATCAGCTCAGCCGACCAACTTCATTACAAAAGGAATTAGATATCCAGGGAACAACCAGATTGTACAAACCCAGAAAACTGGGGTGGAACATCGATTCTCTTAAATCTTTCACCGTGACCTTCCACCAAAAAGAACCCCTGTGGACCACCTTGGTAAGCTGATCCAGACACAAGTGTCCCTTCTCCCAAAGGTACAGCACATGCTCCCACTCGTATCGCCGAGTCACAGTCGCCCCAGTAGAAGAGTTTCTTCTCTTTCCCAACACCCACGCAAGATCTAGGACACTGGCTCGCCTTCCAAGCTTCCTCACTTCGTCTCCATTCACCCGTCCTCAAATCCATCAACTCCGCGCTCCCCTCGAATCCTCCTTGATTATCCGTTCTATATCCGCTCACCACCCAGAATTCCGACCCAATCACCATCCCTTGACACTCATCTCGCTCCTGACTCATCCGAGCCAACTCGGTCCATTCATCCCTGTCCACGTCGTATTCCCACGCTGTACTTAAAGCGTTCTTGTTCTCGTCATGACCACCCGCCACAATAATGCGCCCTTCAAACCCCCAGGCGCAAAGAACGATCGAGTTTCCGGCATCTGCTTCCCTTGTCCCCACCGCTGAGTTGTGAAGTCGTATATGAAGACATCCCGCACTGGGTCATAACTTGAGGGTCCCATCCACCCATCACCACTAGCTTTCCTTCAGAGCTTGCTATCTGGCAAAACAAAGGAAGACCGTAAGGGTACTTGGGAACCGGGTCAATTCTATCCCAGATTCCACTCACAGGATCAAAAACTGTGAGGCCGTATGTGGGTGGACCAACCGGCTTTGACCCAGCAGAATCGGTGGTGTTATTGAGTAATTGAACTAAGCAAGCCGCTTTACGGGTATATCCGGCTTGCTTTCTGAGATAGTGCAACTCCCTGCTTTGGAGAAGCTGTTGCCATCGTCGGCAGACTCGAGCTGCGACTCGGTAAGTAGAATAATGAAACCGAATCAAACAATCGAGTCCAATTTCCTCAGGTAAACCGGGAATCAACTCCGGTGATAACTCAATAGAAACCATTTTCTCTCTCTTCTTCTTCTTCTTTTTCTTTTTCTTTTTATTTGCTGTTAGCATGTGATAGGACGGCTATATATAAGTAGAAACAAAAAAAAAAATCTTCTATTACCTATGATGTGGAGCAAAATCTAAATTTTTAACATTTATTTTATTTATTTAATAATTGAAAACTTTGGGGAGGAGAGGGGGGGGGCTTATCCTGCCATCAAATGTTGGGTGTTACATATAATTTATGACCAAAAATAACTATAACTTTTGAAATTATACAAGCAAATGTTGCATATCTGTATATAACATATATTTATTACCAACATCAAATGCATGTTTTATAAAATACATATAAAGGTCCATAAACTTGGCATAGACGCCCAAGGTATCAATATGCAGACGATAGCAATATGACCACTGCTACAATTCTTACTATTTTTATATAATATGTATTTTTTTACGTTTGAAATTTAGTTTTTAAAAATACAAATTTTAAAAAAAAAGTTGTATGTCTTTATTTTAATGGGTATAAAGAGTGTGAATTTAATAAAATAATTTTAGCAATTTCCCTTCTTTGGTTTTTTTTAGCAAAGTAAAAAGAATTCTCTTGAATTATCTAGTTTTTATTTATTTCAATTTTGAGGTAAAATTAAGGAAAGGAAAATAATATTTTTCTTAAGATAAGAACTTACATTTTTATTCTATTAATTTTTTACCCAATTTATTTTATAAAAATGATATATTATTGTACTAAAAAAAGATAAAAAACCATATGTTTAAAAAAACTATTATAATCTCTTTTTTTTTTCACATATTAATCAAACAAACGTTGTAAACATTCATTTGCGTTATATTCATTTACTAATTTTATTTACCCAAATAAAATAAATATACGTCATTTTCTTTCTTTAACATTTCCCTTTTCTTTTTTCTTTTTTTAAATTTCATCTCATTTCATTTTCTTTATAATTTTTTAACCTAATATCCTCCTTCTATGAAACAAGTGTATAAATTTTGCACCAACATAAGAAGCAAAAAATTAGGCCTATTTGTTCGGATTGTGTTAATGGTTGAAATTTGTTTATTGAGACTTCGATGTGTAGTTTTTTATTTTTAATTAAATATTTGGCTTTTAGAAAACATTTTAATTTAATAAAAAATGTAAACTATTAAAATAGTCACTTTTGTTTACCTCATGTTATATTTTAGTCATTTATGTTTAAAATGATATGTTTTAATCACTTACTTGTAACATTTTAATCACTGAGCCGTTAATTGTCGTTAACAGTATAATGATAGGCTGATGTGGCATGTTAAATCATCATTTCCAATAAAAATTTTAGGTTAAATTATACAATTGGTCCTCATATTTTTTCGTTTTGAGCAATTTAATTTTTTTTCTTTTATGTTATTTTAACTTTCTTTTGCTTCTCCCTCTCTTTGATTAATCTTGTCAATTTAAATTGTTCAAAAAATAAAATAAAAAACTAAAGGGACTAGTTTTAACAAATAGAAAACATAGAAAAACTATGTTAAAAGAAATGAAGGAAGGAAAACAGAGGGAGAATGGAAAATAAAGAAAAAGAAATGAAAATTCAAACAACATAAAAATAAATAAATAGCTCAAAATGACAAAATATAGGGATCAAATGTATAATTTAACCTAAAATTTTTTTAAATGATGATTTAACGTGTCATGTCAGCGTATTGTTACACCGTCAACGGCAATTAACGCTCCATGACTAAAATATTGCAACACGATAACGTAAATAACTAAAATGTGAAACAAATAAAAGTAATTATTTTTATAGTTTATCCTAATAAAAAATGAAGAGAATGAAAATATATTTATTTTATCTAATAAATTTGAATCTTTTAATGGCTGAGGAAACAACTATTTTCATTTATTTAATATTTTAACATGTATAAATTGTAAATTCCTTAAACCCTTAACCGTAATTACTGGTATGAAAAACATGTTTGTTAGAATTTGATTTTTTACATTTTATAAAAGTTAATAAACTAACTCAATTGGATAATACTATTAAATTTTGACCTTAAATTCTTTTTCCTAAAACAGAATAATTCAATAATTTATATATAAAAAAATTAGCAAAAATTAATTATACAGTGTTTATCAATAAGTGAATAATTTTTTAAAATACGATGATCAAATTTTGATAAATTATACTGGATGAATTAATTTCTCAATTTTTGTAAAGTAGAGAGGTAAGATTTGGATTTGTTTTGTTTTTTATTTTTATTTTTTGCAATTCTTCTCTTTGAAGGGGTTTTTTCAATAAAATAAGTATATTATAATATTATTTTTGTTAAATAGAAAAATCTCATTAGTTTAACTTCCAATTTAGCTTTTTCTTTTGGGCCACACCAATTTAACTTATTTAACAAATGCTTGCGTCTTAGATCCCTGGGTACCCTACTTCAATTATTTAGGAGCAATTTGCAATATTCTTAATCTTTTAATTACACTTTTTTTTATTTAGAATTATTGTAATTATTCCTTTTTCTGTATTGGATTTCGAATATATTGAAATGTCACTATTCTTTCTCCTTATGACTACAAACATCTCATAAAATATTCAAAGATTAAAAAGAGAAATTTATCTGGGAATTCATTGTGAATATTAATGCATTAGCATTATCTCTTACCAAGCTCTGATTAACGGTAGTCTGACAACATCGTTTGCTCTTGTAAAAGGGTATGAGCCAAGGGATTAAATGTCAATTTATCATCTTTTTATTTGGAGATAAACATTAAAATTAATCAAGGGAATCCATTAATTGCATTTTTGATATTGTATATTTAAAAATTTTGGTCGGTAATAAATTTAAAAAGTGACCTATATATCGGGAGAACTCAAATCGGTCTAATTTTTTAAAGATTTCTCTCCTTATGCATTAACAATAAAAGTTAATTTCACTAGTGAAATCAAAGACTCTTCCACACTTTCGTTTCATTTTATATCAATAGTTTGAGTTGTAAAATATACGTTTTCCTAGTATGTATAAATATGGAAGACGAGCATGGCTTTGGTCCTCAAAAATAATAGATTTATTTTATAATTTCTTAATTTTTTATGAAATTACATGTTAGTATAATGATAAAATTATACTATCTTTTAATTCTTTATAATTCATCTCCACCCCTAAAATAGTATACGATTATAAATATATATATATCTAAATAAATACAAAACATATAGCGATGACTAACAATAAAAAAAACTAACTAAAAACCTAGAAATGGAAATCACACATAATCATGCTAATAATACGGAAGTTGCATGGACCAAATACCGATGTATAGGAATAAAAGAAAAGGCAAAGAACATTATCCAAAGTGATGAAATGGGGAGGGCAGCTAAGCTACACCGACAGGGAGACCCAGCACTGACTGGATGTGGACAATTGGATATGGATAAACCTCTTCATCCACTTAACATAGGTTATAAAAAATTTATAATTACTATTATTTTTGCATTTTAAATAAGGTTTAATTATGTTATTAAATTTTATAAATTATAAATCTTATATTTTTAGTCTTACTACTTCTTTATATTTTAGCATTTGGGCCATGGTAAAATTGTAATAGTTAAATTCATAATTTTTTGTTATTTTTAATATATAATACAATAATCAATTTATTTATTACTGTTTGCATTAAAGATTCAAATTTGAAATTTTAAAAAATGATAGGCACAAAAAATAATCCCGTCCAAAAATATTAACTAAATTTATATAATGCTAATAGAACTATTTATATCAAAATCAAAATCAAAATTTGAAAATATAAAAACTAAATAAATTAATTCCAAAAATAAAAATCTCAACTACTGGTCAGGTCAAGCCTAAAAAATTTGTTGATGTTGTAAATGCGGATAAGACAATAGAAGAGTTGGCTAAACATACGGAAGTTCAGTGGAAAAATAAATTGCTGAGCTGGCTCGACATTATTATGAGGTTGATGACTATATTGATAAAAGATAATTTACCAAATAAGCAAAGAGAATGAATTGATAAATATCAAACATAAACCACTTCCATTTTCATCCACTCACAGTTATTTGTATTTTTTAATAATATTTGAGTTTAATATTAAAAAAACCCAGCAATTACATCAAAATACTATGAAAACGGAATCATTGCTTACTAATTTAAACTTTTAGTATTAGCTCTCGAAAACCTAAACACCTTCCTTCCTATCTGAAACCATTTTAGTTAGGAAATTTGTATATTTGTTTTATTCTCTACAAACATGCCTTAACCTTAATTTTCCAATACACTCTAAAACTTGAAAAATCTTCTTTATTAAGGTGGAATTTGAAATTATCAATGGCCCATCTTGAATAATTTTGACTACCTCTAGGCTATACGTCGATATCAACACTTTATCATGTTTTCTCCTGTGAGAAAGAATCTATTGTTCAACATCAAACACTAAGCACTCCCCCAAGTAGTGATTGTAGCCAAAAATCTACAGTTTAATATATATTTTTTAATTTGGCGTTTTGTGTCTTTTTCAATTCAATGTGATTCTTGTGTTGGACAAAAATTATACAATTTAGTACCAGGAATTAACTATCTTAATTTATTAATATTAGGTAAAGTGCAAAAATTGTCACTGAAATATTTTTTGCGTTCTATTTTGGTCACTGAACTTTTAACTTATTTCTATTTTGGTCATTAAACTATATGAAATCAAGTGTTTTAGTTATAAAATATTAATAACTACTTGAAATTTGACGAAAATGTTGACATGGGTATTTTTTATTGATTTAATAATAAATTTAGCTCTTTAATATTTACACATCCTATCAATTTGATCCTAAATATAAAAAATTCAACAAATTTAGTCTTCAATATTTATAAAAATTTTCATTTTCATTTAAATTTTAAATAATAATAATAAATTTAACACTCAATATTTACAAAAATGATCATTTTTAATTTTTAAAAATTTTGTAAAAAAAAAAAAACAAAACCCAACACCCAATGGGTAAGGCATTCCCATTCCTAAAGCCCCGCG